>NC_134847.1:49174648-49488571 GCF_965363235.1 Mytilus galloprovincialis | reverse complement strand
ACTTTTTGATTCCTTAGTAGCCCCTATTCTCCTTTATTGTAGCGAAATCTGGGGGATTATTTCGACATTTAAAGACAGTGATGCCTATGAAAAGTTGCATATAAAATTTATTAAAGAAATCTTGGGAGTACACTGTAAGGCCTCGAATGATGCATGTCGTTCCGAACTTGCAAGACTGCCATTGAAAAATAGGATAATGTTATCTAGTATTAAATTTTGAGACCATTTAATCACTTCAGAAAGAAGTTTAGTTCACCAAATATATAATGCTACAAATAAAGCAACCCATGGGTTAAAAGGTTACATATTATTGTTCAAAACTTAGGTTTATCATATTTGTCAAATGATAACCTTACTATTAAACCCCTGTTTGGTTTTATAACACAAAGACTAATTGACCAGGGTTTTCAGGAACAACATACAAATATTTCAGCATCTCCAAAATTAACATTTTTCTAGGGTGTTTACAAAATGAGTGAACGGGCAGGTTATGTTGATGCTTTAAAAAATAGATCTGATCCATCATCATTGTGTAAATTAAGAGTTAGTGCTCATAGCCTTGCCATTGAAAAGGGAAGATATTTAAAAGTTCCCAGAGATCAAAGAATTTGTGAAATCTGTAAGGCGAAATTGAAAATGAACAGCACATGCTGCTACACTGCAGAGGTTACTCCAGTAATAGAGAGACTTTTGTATTAAAAATGTTCAAAATTACAGGAAAAAATATAACCACATTGTGCGATAAAAATAAAATAAATCTTATACTTAATAATACATCTTATACGGCACTAAAATTATCTTCCTCTTTCGTAACAAATTGTTTAAATGCAAGAAGTAATCTATTGCAATAGATTTTCATTATACCTTTAATCTTTTATTCACATATATATAATTGTTTGTATTTTACTACCATGTATTGCAAATTGTTTATCCATTCGGTCATTACCATTTATTGTAAATGCGTTTGTGCCAATAAAATATTGTCTATTGTCTATTAAATATATAGACGATGGTCTGAATGTGTAGATGTCTGCCATTTCTATATTCTTTAGTTTTTATTACATTTTTCATTTTTCTTTATATATTGTAATCCTTTGTTTCCTATTCTTTTTATTTTTGCAGACAATTTTTGCTATTCAATATTTTAGAACCTTTTTTCTACCAATTCTTCCTTTGTTTCGACTAGGTTATCTTTCCTTTTTGTGATATGATTTTATATTAAAAAAATATCAGACGGTTTAATACAAAGTTAGTCCACATTTAGTACACAGATAATGATCTAGATAGTGGTCCTTCAACATTTTGCAATATAATCGTTTTCATTTTTACGAAACTTTCTCTATTTTGTTAGCACCTTAATATACGACCGTCTAGAAGTTTTTGTTTAATTTTTTTTTCTTTGGAGAGGGGGTTGTGATCATTTCTGTAATCTGTATTTGGTATGCCATTTTTCTTTATTAAGTATTATTCTGTAAAATTATTGTGTTCGGGTCCTTAACATACAATTTTCCTGTCATATCATAATTTGTCCATGTGCTAATGTAAAGTCCGCGTGATGTGCCCCAAACTCAGCTGACCTTCACCTCAATAACACACTAACAATATCACAAAGGGGAACATGTTATTCCTGAAAACATTGAAGATACTGCGGAGCGAAGCGAAGCGATCTTTTTTGGGATGCTTTTAAACTAAAATGACGATTTCCAATGAAAGAGGGGAGACAAACGCTTATGATATGCATGATACTCTCTTTCCCGTGAATTCGTCACTACACTACATAGAGGACACCATCTGTCAATGTTGATTAATATTTGATTTAAACAAAATACAGAGAAAAAATAATTTATCGATTTCCTTTTAATAATTTGAAAAAAATAATTAAAACACCACGTTTTACTACCAGAGACTAAAAGTCCAACAGCAGAGGTTTGTTCCATGCTGTTGGAACTGTGTGAAATCTGATCGATCATCATTGTGTAAATTAAGAGTAAGTGCTCATAACCTTGCCATTGAAAGAGGAAGATATTTAAAAGAGGGACGATCGAAAGATACCAAAGGGACAGTCAAACTCATAAATCTAAAACAAACTGACAACGCCAAAGTGCCCAGAGATCAAAGAATTTGTGAAATCTGTAAAAGTGGCGAAATTAAAAATGAACATCACATGCTGCTACACTGCAGAGGTTACTCCAGTAATAGAGAGACTTTTGTATTAAAAATGTTCAAAATTACAGGAAAAAATATAACCACATTGTGCGATAAAAATAAAATAAATCTTATACTTAATAATACATCTTATACGGCACTAAAATTATCTTCCTCTAGAAATGTGTGAAATCTCACAACGATTGGACATTTCGAATCTGTAAGTCTGTCCGAAGTCAGGATTTTGTAATTTGGTTGTCGTTAGTTGCTATGTAATAGATTTGTATTTCGTTAAACTAGGCCGTTAGTTTTCTCTTTTTAATTGTTTTTGCATGCTGCTGATGATTGGAGTTTTTTACGACCTTGACTGGCTCTACAGCTCTGGCACGGCCGGTATTAAATGTTTGTCGTTTTGTGGCCTTTTAAACCTGACCATGCAGTCTTGGCTTTGCTCATTGTTGCAGACCATATTATGACTTATATATTCTAATTACTAAGTCAATTTGTCTCGTGTGGAAATTTTTCTAATTGGCAATCATATCACATCTTCTTTTTATATCTTAAATAGTTGATGATCCAAGTTTTTGAAGCACAAATTTAAGTCATTCAATTCCATTATTTGAAGTGAGTACGATGGTTAAGACAAATAACTTTGAAATTGTTTATTCTCAAAAACATTCTTTACATGTAAAATAGTGCTCAAGAAATTGTTTTGCATTGTCATTTCGGGACCTTTTATGGCTGACTATGCTGTATGGGCTTTGCTCATGCTCATTGTTGAAGGCCGTACGGTGACCTATGGTTGTTAATTTCTGTGTCATTTTGGTCTCTTGTGGAGAGTTGTCTCATTGGCAATCATACCACATCTTCTTTTTTTATATCAACTGATTTGTGACATATTAAACAAATTATGTAATTTCAAAACTTATCTAGACTTTAATAATTACCGATTGTGGATATCATCAAATTTTTATATTTATTGTCATTGTCCAGGGACCAAACTGTGCTCCTCTGCTTTTCGACTAGTTCCATCTTTAATAAAAGAGAGGATATTTCTTAAAGAATCCTTTTAGCGTGAAAAAAAATCCTTTAACTTCACGTTCTGATATTAAGAAGATATTTATTTCTATAAATTTATTATTTCAAAATTTTGGTGATAATGTTTCACTCATGTATTCAATCCAACTTTAAATAAAGGATAGCACAAGTACAGTTAAGACTGCTAAAATATTGAAAAATATTCTAGAATTGACAAAAAAAACTAGAGGCTCTAAAAAGCCTGTGTCGCTCACCTTGGTCTATATGCATATTCAACAAAGGACACTTTCCAACATAATAGACAAGAATAGAATTCATGACACAAATCAGTTTAGATGTCCTTGAATTGCTGGCGGGGTCAATGAATATAGTTTTTAATCTAGATGATTTAGGCCAAGTTTGGATAATTTGACCTAGTAGTTTCAGAACAAAATATTACAAAATTTTACAAAAAATTGTGAAAAATTGCATTTAAAAGACAATAACTCATGAAGGGGTCATTTAACAAATCTGGTTATGTTTACTAATATGCTGAACAATTTTGCTGTCACAGTTTATCTCTGTCTTTTATAACATTTAAGATAATAACCAAAAACTGCAAAATTTCCTTACAATTACCAATGCAGGGGCAGCAACCCAACAAACGCTTGACGATGTCTGGGAAAATTTCAGGGTAGAAAATTCTTGACCTAATGAAAATTTTGCTACCATTCCAGATTTGCTCTAAATGCTTATAGTCTCAGACATATAAGCCAAAATGCATTTTACGTTCATGATCTATTTTTAGCATTGGCGGGCATCTCTGATGATAGGAGGCCATTGTATACATTTTGTTAACTAGATACTCTAAGGATCATTTAAGCCAAGTGTGGATTAGTTTGGCCCAGCAGTTTCAGACGATTACAAATATTGTAAAAATATTGTAAAAAAAAATCTTTAAAGGGCAACAACTCTTATGGAATCAATTGACAAGTTTGTTAATGTTGACTTATTTGTAGCTCTTACTTTGCTAAACAATTTTGCGAACACAGTTTATCTCTATCTATATTAATGATCAAGATAATAACCAAAACCTGAAAATTTCCCTAAAATTACCAATTCAAGGGCAGTAATCCAACAACTGGTTGTCATATGAGTTTGAAAATTTCAAGACAGAAAGATCTTGACCTGATGAACAATTTTACTTATCCCAGATTTGCTCTCAATTTCAGAGTTATAGGCACAAAAAAAACCATGTTCTATTGTTTAGCAATGAAGGCCATCTTGATGTCATCGGATACATTTTTTTTTACTTATATACCCTAATAAAATTGAGAAAGGAAATGGGGAATGTGTCAAAGCGACAACAACCCGACCATAGAGCAGACAATAGCCGAAGGCCACCAATGGGTTTCAATGTAGCGAGAAACTCCCGCACCCGTAGGCGTCCTTCAGCTGGCCCCTTAAAAAATATGTATACTAGTACAGTGATAATGGACGTCATACTAAACTCCGAATTATACACAAGAAACTAAAATTAAAGATCATACAAGACTAACAAAGGCCAGAGGCTCCTGACTTGGGACAGGCGCAAAATTGCGGCGGGGTTAAACATTTTTATGAGATCTCAACCCTCCCCCTATACCTCTAGCCAATGTAGCAAAGTAAACGCATAACAATACGCACATTAAAATTCAGTTCAAGAGAAGTCCGAGTCCGATGTCAGAAGATGTAACAAAAGAAAATAAATAAAATGACAATAATACATAAATAACAACGGACCATTAGCAGTTAACTGACATGCCAGCTCCAGACCTCAATTAAACTGATTGAAAGATTATGTCTTCATCATAAGAATGATTTAGGCCACGTTTTATTTTGTCCATTAGTTTCAGAGGAGACGATTTCTGTTAAAGTTAACGGACGACGACGACGCACGACGAAATTGTGAACTGTTCATTTTGATTTAGTAACATTTCAGCTGTGCCTGGATATGGGGCATATTTAACAGTAGATCCGATATTCCAGAGCTTGTACTTCTCATATCACCGCATATATCTATTTACAATTTACACCAGCAACACTACCGGCGCCGCAAGTGAAGCGGAATCTGTTAAACCTTTCCTAATTAACATCGAGTTTGCAAATTTTATGTTGCTTAGTCACATTGTGTAATGAAGACTATGTTTGTCTTTTTGCCATTTTTATGTTTTTGTGTAACCGTTGTAAATTTGTGTTTACCGTATGAGTTTGAAAATCCCTGTGGTATCATCCGCCTCCTTTTAGTCTTGCAGCACAAAGTTTGCATTTACGTACATAATTATTGGCCTTATAGATATCAAGATAATTATGTCCAGAGAACAACAAACAGTTTTTTTTAGCTAAAGAGGCCTAGGCGTTTGTTTGTAAAAAAAACTACAAATTAACTTTACAATTTCTTCAATACAACAGATAAAGAGATTATTGCTAAAAACACAACTTGTGACAGGTTAACAAAGGACGATGTAAAAGCTAATGGTCTATGTACGGCCTTCAACAATGCGAAAAAATGCATACCGTATAGTAGCCTTAGCAAGCTTTATATATCATCCTTCCTCTAATAGAGAGCCGTTGCTTATGGAATAAGCAATGGAACCAAGTATTCCGAGCGGTCAAAATTAAAGTCCTCCTTACATCCACCATCACGAGTTGGCTGACCAATATTTATTTTTTTCGTCATCTATGACCACGGAAATGTTTCAATTGTAACCACAAGTCCACCCTCTTTTCCTCGATTTTCAACACAAGAACAAAAAATGACAATAAGACAAACAATTGTCTTCATAACACAATTTGACTGAGCATCATAAAACCCTCAAACCTGAGGTTGATCTAGAATGGTAAGCAGATTATAATTCACCTGTGGCAGCAGTCGTGTCGCTTGTATGAATACTAATACGTGCTTTGTCACAATCTTAGAAAAAAAACGTAATTGTTAATACAATAATAGGAACAAATACATCGTCATTTGTAGAACAGATATTCGATCACGGTCAACCAACTAGTGATGACGCCCTTGAAATTTGTGTGTTGTCCTAGGTTGTCCTATGTTGTCCTAGGTTGTTTTACGTGTTTGTTGTTATTTTGTTGATAGCATGTAGAAATGTACTATTGTATTGTTTATTTGTGTACTTCCCTCTCCTGAATGTTCTTGCATTTATTTGTACTGTATTCCTGTCATGTAATGTTGTCATTTTAGTGGAATATTTAGCATTGCCATAAAAGCACCAGATTTGGCTAGCCATAAAACCAGGTTCAATCCACTAATTTTTTTTTAAATGGCCTGTACCCAGTCAGGACAATGACAGTTGTCATCTTATAGTTTGTTTCTGTGTGTGTTGCATTGTTATTTGTTTTTTGTTGCACTTCAGTGTTTCTGTTGTTCCGTTGTTTTCCCCTTATAATTGATGTGTCTCCATCGGTTGTAGTTTGTTACCCGGATTTGTTTTATCTCAATCGATTTATGACTTTTGCGTTAACCAGCACCGGAGGTAAATTATGACAACCAGTGTCTCTTCAATAAGGCTCGAGGCTGAAATAGTTGATCATCCAAATAATCAAACATCTGTTAAAGAGCTGATTAAACAAAAAAGACAAACCATGACAACATGGACAAGGAATGAAAACCGAAAGAGAAACGAATGTGGGATATAATATCTTTATTAAGAAGAAGACATCAATCAAAACACTAAGATTTTACAACACACATACATTGATAACTAGTATGCTATATTTAGGGTAAATAAATTTGTTGACCTAACATGCCATATGGCAGTACAGGTAGGTTGAATTAATTATTTTGGATGATATATAAACATTGTTTTGAATTGTTTTGAGTATTTTATACATTTTCCTAATAAGCAACTAAAAGGGGTCAAAAGGAGAGACAAAATATACTATAGAGACATTCAAGCTCATAACTCAACAATTAGCTGACAACGAAATGTAAAAAACAAATCACAGATCTACCAAATGATAAATTCGGTAAGTCGAAGTTTGGAAAAATCAATCTTCTTTTATTGTCATTTAATGTCAAATAAAAACGCTTCATTGAATCGATTTGCAACTAGCAATTTATTGGTCGATGTGTCATAATGCAGACCCCACGGGTTTTTTAGTCCATCATCGCTTGATAAGAGTTGTCTGTAGCGTTGTCCATCAGGAGAGATAATGACCATATTGTGAGTATAATTTCCTGCTACATACACGTTACCATCATTGTCTACAGAGATACCTAATGGATACATCAGAACACTTGAATCCTCAAACGTCCACAGTGTGATACCATGGTTATCGCAGCAGGTTACCCTGTGATATCTATAATCTGTGTAGAACAGTTTATCACCTAATGCTGTAACGTACGCATAATCTCGGAGTTCGGAATTGCTAACATTTGTAATGGTTTCGTCATTCAGTCTGATCATTTGTAGTCCTTTACTCCCAGCACAATAAATCAAATGTCCATCTTTGTAAACTACTCCACTATTGTACGAATCAATTTGTATTGATTTCTTCAGTTTGTGCTTCTTTAAGTCGATTATATTGATCTGATTTCCAAAGCCAGAAGTTACAGCAATAGAATCATCACCAATAAATACCACATTAAACGTTGGACCAATTTTCTTAATTTGGAAATCTTTCGATCCGTCAGACTTGAATACTTTTATCTTATATTGCTTAGTACAGGAGAATACCATCTTATCGCCGGGAAGCAGTGCACAACTATGAACATTTGACAATCCTGCAGTATTGATACGTTTCTGTAATTTCAGAGTTAGGTTATCAATATTTCTGGTTGGAAAAGTTACCATAATCTGGGCTTGTCTATCCTTCCGTTTCTGGATGGAAAAATCACATAGATCAGAACTGACATTAATTTCCCCAAAATTCTGTACGATGGCAGAGATTTCCTGTAAAGACTTGTTAATCTGGAATGAAATATTGACTTGATTTGTGGATCCACTTGTGGCAATCGATTGAAAAAAAAATTCTTCGACTGCAATATCTTTTTCGATATTTTTCATGGTTAAAAATGTTTGAAGTTCAGGCGCATGCTGTTTAATAGTGGCAATGTTTTCTTGTACCTCAATGATATCTGATTCCTTTTTTTTTAGAGTAGTCAATAATTTTTCTATTTTTCTATTTTCTTTTTGTTCAACTCTCACTAATTCTTTAATCAAGTCATCCTGGAGTTTATCAAGGTGGTGGTTTATATGTATCCTGCTTTGTTTTATTTCTGCTTCAATTTCTCTCTTCTTATTTTCTAGCAATGTTAGATTTTCTCTCCTGTTAGTGCGGAGTTGTTTAATATTCTGGACAACTTCCAGCAGGGTTTGTTCGAATTCGTAAAAAGCGTTTGAGGTTTTTATGTTCTTTATGAGTTCATTTATGTCCGTTAAACTTTTACAATCGTTGTGAGAATTCACACATTTCTGACAGCATGGACAATCGTGATCTCTACAGAAAAGTTCGAATTTCTCATTATGAAGTTTGCAGGTCTGAGCGCTGTGTATGACTTCGGTCGGTAACTTTTTGTATTCGGCAATAGAAACGGTTTCATGGCTTTTTGATGCATTGGAAACAGCGTGATGATTTGTACATTCTTCACAGAGTCCTTCATCACATTTGGAACACCATACTACTGACTGTTCATTAATCTGCAGATTTTCACCAACACCACAATTACTGGAATTGGTTGCCATACTTCTACAATAGATTATATGTACATAAGTGCATACTTTACATATTCAAATCGTTGTCGGCTGTGGCTACTGCGGGGGCTACTGCGATGGTGATGATTATGGTTATGGTGATAGTGATGGTAATGGTGACAGTAATGGTGATTTGATGGTTATGGTGGTGGTTATGATAATAATGATGATGATGGCTATAGTGATGGTGATTTGACGGTTATGGTGATGGTTATGGGAATGATGATGGTGATGGTGATTGTGATGATGATTGTGATGATGATTGTGATGGTGACGGTTGATTATTTTTTCTTTAACACTTTTAATAAATTTCTTAGGGTAATGCATGTTTCAGACTATGCACATGATGCAAATGTTATGCGTATTCTGCAAGATTTGTACCCGTGAAATGCATTAAAAGGCTAAAAAAGCAATTTTCATATAACTAATTTTCCCAAGGGGTATAACTCTTTGAAAAATCAATGATTGGCATGATTAATTATCTCGACTAACACATTGGTTTTTATAAACCTATGGAATAATTTTTATAACATTCTGGCAAGAATTGTACAAATGAGTGTAATAACAATGCAGTTTTCTATATAATAAATGTTTCCAAGTGGCATAAAACTGTTTTGAAACTAAATTATCAGCACTGATTTTACAACTTGTCAAAGACATTCATGATGTAATCCTATGTTAGAAGTTTGATAAAAAAAAATCTGGCAAGAATTGTTAAAGACATCCGGGTAGTCCGACAACCATTATTTCAACATCCCATTACTCCGAAATCCAATTATTCCGACAGCCTATTATTCCGGCATCCCATTATTCCGACACTGCATATGCCATAAGTTTATAGGTAAATCTTATCTAAAAAGACCCAACTACTCTCATGCGGGATATGTGTGTCAGTGCCTTGGAGTTAAACACATGCTTATTGCAACTGCACGGTCCTTATCCATACATAAACACTTATGTATATCCTTTTTTGGAATTCTTTAAATACATAAACGATTTTTGTATATACAGAAAGGCGCGAACATTCATAACTGAGTTAAACAATCCTATACAGAAATTGTACTTACGTATACTATATATCTAGTATACAGATTTCGAATCAATTCTGTACATATGGTATAGCATATATGTTATAATACAGACAAAATATATATATATACAGAGTATATATACATAAGTAAGTCGCCTACCAAAACCAATAACAACAACAACAGAGTATTGTTCTGTCGGAGTAATGGGTTGTCGGATTATTGGGTTGTCGGACTAATGTGTTTTCGGATCAATGGGCCGTAGGACTTATTAGCTGTGGGACTAATGGTTTGTTAAAATAATGTTACCGAATTGTACAGGTGAGAGCGCTTACATCAATGGCAGTAAAAAGTTCTAAAAGACAACATTGGTTATGGTTCATCATAACCTTTTTGCAAATGTGGCTGTATTTACCATGTTTACACTACAAATTTTGCTCTGAGTACCGACAAACCTATGCATGCTGTGCATCTGGAAAAGCTTTACAGCATGGCTTGACCTAGATAACAATGGATAAATAGAATTTAGATGAATTTCAAGTTTCAGAATATAAATAACTTAACTACATTTTGCGTTTTTTCCGTCCCTGCAGAAGGTGCCATATCAAAAAAACTTGTGTATTTGTTTATATTGCTATGTTCTGTAGACTGGAAAAAAATGCACATCAAAATCCAGGTAAGTTTTTAATTTTCTGAAACATTATAGATATCATACAACTTTTATATATCTAGTTCCTACCATGTCTTAAAACGTTTTCGATGTCTCAGTTTGTCCGTACTCATAGTAGATTTTGTTTGTTAAAAAACGGCCATATTTTTTAAATCCTGCATGTAGACCCTTATAAGAAAACAATTCAATGTGATCGAACATATCTCATGAAATAACTGTGTTAATCAAAATAAAATACAAAAAGCTAAACAAATTATTACTACATTTTCAGTTCACTTTTGTGTGTTTATGATTGTACTGATGTCTGTGTATTAAAATTGTGATTGTAATATACAACGTAATAATGATACAAATTACATACCTTGATAGGACTTATAAATAGAACATTTCTGTTGATAAGGAATGTAAATGGTCACGTGATTTAATGTTTGTAAGTCAGGTAAGAAGATTCTATTAATAAACTTTGGAAGTCAGGAGACACATTTAATAAATAAACTGAATAGAGCTAATATACACATGTATGTATAACATGTATAAATTAGTGCACTGTAAACAAACTCTTACAACTAATTGACATGATAGTTTCGTTTAATATTCGTATCATGATTTTATATAGCTGTATTAATCAGATGATATATATTTACAATAATTAAAAGTGCATATATATTGTATGCCGATGATATTGTATTATTATCAGATAGCAAAGAGGGTTTGCAAAAATTGTCTCAATACATTAAGTAATTATTGTTCTTCTTGGATATTACAAGTCAATACAGAGAAATCAAAAGTAATGGTTTTTAATTCAAACGGAAAGTCTTTTCTAAACGAATTTTATTATAATGGCAAATCCTTAGAGACAGTTAGTACTTATTGTTACTTGGGTATTGATATTAGATATAATGGCAGTTTTAATGTCACCATCACTTCGCTTATGGAAAAAGCTAGAAAAGCATATTTTAAAATAAAGAAAGCAATAGGATTAGATAACCCTTGTAAACTTCTGGAAAAAACTTTTTGATTCCTTAGTAGCCCCTATTCTCCTTTATTGTAGCGAAATCTGGGGGATTATTTCGACATTTAAAGACAGTGATGCCTATGAAAAGTTGCATATAAAATTTATTAAAGAAATCTTGGGAGTACACTGTAAGGCCTCGAATGATGCATGTCGTTCCGAACTTGCAAGACTGCCATTGAAAAATAGGATAATGTTATCTAGTATTAAATTTTGGGACCATTTAATCACTTCAGAAGGAAGTTTAGTTCACCAAATATATAATGCTACAAAAAAAAAGCAACCCATGGGTTAAAAGGTTAAATATTATTATTCAAAACTTAGGTTTATCATATTTGTCAAATGATAACCTTACTATTAAACCCCTGTTTGGTTTTATAACACAAAGACTAATTGACCAGGGTTTTCAGGAACAACATGCAAATATTTCAGCATCTCCATAATTAACATTTTTCCAGGGTGTTTACAAAATGAGTGAACGGGCAGGTTATGTTGATGCTTTAAAAAATAGATCTGATCGATCATCATTGTGTAAATTAAGAGTTAGTGCTCATAACCTTGCCATTGAAAAAGGAAGATATTTAAAGGTGCCCAGAGATCAAAGAATTTGTGAAATCTGTAAAAGTGGCGAAATTGAAAATGAACAGCACATGCTGCTACACTGCAGAGGTTACTCCAGTAATAGAGAGACTTTTGTATTAAAAATGTTCAAAATTACAAGAAAAAATATAACCACATTGTGCAATAAAAATAAAATAAATCTTATACTTAATAATACATCTTATACGGCACTAAAATTATCTTCCTCTTTCGTAACAAATTGTTTAAATGCAAGAAGTAATCTATTGCAATAGATTTTCATTATACCTTTAATCTTTTATTCACGTATATGTATAATTGTTTGTATTTTACTACCATGTATTGCAAATTGTTTATCCATTCGGTCATTACCATTTATTGTAAATGCGTTTGTGTCAATAAAATATTGTCTATTGTCTATTGTCTATTAAATATATAGACGATGGTTTGAATGTGTAGATGTCTGCCATTTCTTTATTCTTTAGTTTTTATTACATTTTTCCTGTTTCTTTATATTTTAGCCGATTTTTCCTTTTTCTTTATAATGTAATCCATTGTTTCCTATTCTTTTTATTTTTGCAGACAATTTTTATATGCTATTCAATATTTTAGAACCTTTTTTCTACCAATTCTTCCTTTATTTCGACTAGGTTATCTTTCCTTTTTGTGATATGATTTTATATTAAAAAAATTATCAGACGGTTTCATACAAAGTTAGTCCACATTTAGTACACAGATAATGATCTAGATAGTGGTCCTTCAACATTTTGCAATATAATCGTTTTCATTTTTACGAAATTTTCTCTATTTTGTTAGCACCTTAATATACTACCGTCTAGAAGTTTTTGTTTATTTTTTTTTCTTGGGAGGGGGGGTTGTGATCATTTCTGTAATCTGTATTTGGTATGCCATTTTTCTTTATTAAGTATTATTCTGTAAAATTCTTGTGTTCGGGTCCTTAACATACAATTTTCCTGTCATATCATAATTTGTCCATGTGCTAATGTAAAGTCCGCGTGATGTGCCCCAAACTCAGCTGACCTTCACCTCAATAACACACTAACAATATCACAAAGGGGAACATGTTATTCCTGAAAACATTGAAGATACTGCGGAGCGAAGCGAAGCGATCTTTTTGGGGATGCTTTTAAACTAAAATGACGATTTCCAATGAAAGAAGGGAGACAAACGCTTATGATATGCATGATACTCTCTTTCCCGTGAATTCGTCACTACACTACATAGAGGACACCATCTGTCAATGTTGATTAATATTTGATTTAAACAAAATACAGAGAAAAAATGATTTATCGATTTCCTTTTAATAATTTGAAAAAAATAATTAAAACACCACGTTTTACTACCAGAGACTAAAAGTCCAACAGCAGAGGTTTCTTCCATGCTGTTGGAACTGTGAAAAAATCTGATCGATCATCATTGTGTAAATTAAGAGTAAGTGCTCATAACCTTGCCATTGAAAGAGGAAGATATTTAAAAGTGCCCAGAGATCAAAGAATTTGTGAAATCTGTAAAAGTGGCGAAATTGAAAATGAACAGTACATGCTGCTACACTGCAGAGGTTACTCCAGTAATAGAGAGACTTTTGTATTAAAAATGTTCAAAATTACAGGAAAAAATATAACCACATTGTGCGATAAAAATAAAATAAATCTTCTACTTAATAATACATCTTATACGGTACTAAAATTATCTTCCTCTAGAAATGTGTGAAATCTCACAAAAATTGGACATTTCGAATCTGTTAGTCTGTCCGAAGTCAGGATTCTGTAATTTGGTTGTCGTTTGTTGCTATGTAACAGATTTGTATTTCGTTAAACTAGGCCGTTAGTTTTCTCTTTTTAATTGTTTTGCATGCTGCTGATGATTGGAGTTTTTTACGACCTTGACTGGCTCTACAGCTCTGGCACGGCCGGTATTAAATGTTTGTCGTTTTGTGGCCTATTAAACCTGACTGTAAAGATTGTTGCCAATCTTTAATTTAAAAACAATATCTTTGGTTTCTGGATATTAAATAATGACTAAACAACTTTTAAAAGTATCAGAGATTATTATTGTCAATAATAATAATTACAAGTAAATGAAATACAATATGTTAAAACGTTTGAATGTGTTTTTCGTGTATGCGTTATTACCTCTTGTATCATTTCAAGCTTGGTTCAAATTCGTTTCGTTATAAGAAAAATCCGGTTTCTATAAGACTTAGCACGCCTTATCCTTGCGTGTAAGAATATAGTCCGTAGCCGGTCAAGGTTAAATGTTATTATTAAAGTTATCGAGAATGTAAACATAGAATTATATTGAAGGAATGGACAATTTAATCCGACTTTACACCGATTTAGGAATATAAAGCAGGTAAAATGCAGTTACTAATGAAATGTAGGATTAATAACAACTGAAAAACAAATGATGTTTCCCGAATGCCACATGTTGGCGGAATTTCATAACGCAAAATAGAAAACTGTCAATTTTGCCGGGAACAATATTTTCGGGTAACAAAAACTATGGAAATATAATTAAACGTTCATAACACTGACCATGCAGTCTTGGCTTTGCTCATCGTTGCAGACCATATTATAACTTATATATTATAATTACTAAGTCAATTTGTCTCGTGTGGAAATTTTTCTAATTGGCAATCATATCACATCTTCTTTTTATATCTTAAATAGTTGATGATCCAAGTTTTTGAAGCACAAATTTAAGTCATTCAATTCCATTATTTGAAGTGAGTTCGATGGTTAAGACAAATAACTTTGAAATTTTTTATTCTCAAAAACATTCTTTACATGTAAAATAGTGCTCAAGAAATTGTTTTGCATTGTCATTTCGGGACCTTTTATGGCTGACTATGCTGTATGGGCTTTGCTCATGTTCATTGTTGAAGGCCGTACGGTACCCTATGGTTGTTAATTTCTGTGTCATTTTGGTCTCTTGTGGAGAGTTGTCTCATTGGCAATCATACCACATCTTCTTTTTTATATCAACTGATTTGTGACATATTAAACAAATTATGTAATTTCAAAACTTATCTAGACTTGAATAATTACCGATTGTGGATATCATCAAATGTTTATATTTATTGTCATTGTCCAGGGACCAAACTGTGCTCCTCTGCTTTTCGACTAGTTCCATCTTTCATAAAAGAGAGGATATTTCTTAAAGAATCCTTTTAGCGTGAAAAAAAATCCTTTAACTTCACGTTCTGATATTAAGAAGATATTTATTTCTATAAATTTATTATTTCAAAATTTTGGTGATAATGTTTCACTCATGTATTCAATCCAACTTTAAATAAAGGATAGCACAAGTACAGTTAAGACTGCTAAACTATTGAAAAATATTCTAGAATTGACAAAAAAAACTAGAGGCTCTAAAAAGCCTGTGTCGCTCACCTTGGTCTATATGCATATTCAACAAAGGACACTTTCCAACATAATAGACAAGAATAGAATTCATGACACAAATCAGTTTAGATGTCCTTGAATTGCTGGCGGGGTCATTGAATATAGTTTTTAATCTAGATGATTTAGGCCAAGTTTGGATAATTTGACCCAGTAGTTTCAGAACAAAATATTACAAAATTTTACAAAAAATTGGAAAAAATTGCATTTAAAAGACAATAACTCATGAAGGGGTCATTTAACAAATCTGGTTATGTTTACTAATATGCTGAACAATTTTGCTGTCACAGTTTATCTCTGTCTTTTATAACATTTAAGATAATAACCAAAAACTGCAAAATTTCCTTACAATTACCGGTGCAGGGGCAGCAACCCAACAAACGATTGACGATGTCTGGGAAAATTTCAGGATAGAAAATTCTTGACCTAATGAAAATTTTGCTTCCATTCCAGATTTGCTCTAAATACTTATAGTCTCAGACATATAAGCCAAAATGCATTTTACGTTCATGATCTATTTTTAGTGTGGATTAGTTTGGCCCAGCAGTTTCAGACGATTACAAATATTGTAAAAATATTGTAAAAAAAAAATCTTTAAAGGGCAACAACTCTTATGGAATCAATTGACAAGTTTGTTAATGTTGACTTATTTGTAGCTCTTACTTTGCTAAACAATTTTGCGAACACAGTTTATCTCTATCTATATTAATGATCAAGATAATAACCAAAACCTGAAAATTTCCCTAAAATTACCAATTCAAGGGCAGTAATCCAACAACTGGTTGTCATATGAGTTTGAAAATTTCAAGACAGAAAGATCTTGACCTGATGAACATTTTTACTTATTCCAGATTTGCTCTCAATTTCAGAGTTATAGGCACAAAAAAAAACATGTTCTATTGTTTAGCAATGGCGGCCATCTTGATGTCATCGGATACATTTTTTTTACTTATATACCCTAATAAAATTGAGAAAGAAAATGGGGAATGTGTCAAAGCGACAACAACCCGACCATAGAGCAGACAATAGCCGAAGGCCACCAATGGGTCTTCAATGTAGCGAGAAACTCCCGCACCCGTAGACGTCCTTCAGCTGGCCCCTTAAAAATATGTATACTAGTACAGTGATAATGGACGTCATACTAAACTCCGAATTATACACAAGAAACTAAAATTAAAAATCATACAAGACTAACAAAGGCCAGAGGCTCCTGACTTGGGACAGGCGCAAAATTGCGGCGGGGTTAAACATGTTTATGAGATCTCAACCCTCCCCCTATACCTCTAGCCAATGTAGAAAAGTAAACGCATATCAATACGCACATTAAAATTCAGTTCAAGAGAAGTCCGAGTCCGATGTCAGAAGATGTAACAAAATTTTGATTTAGTAACATTTCAGCTGTGCCTGGATATGGAGCATATTTAACAGTTGATCCGATATTCCAGAGCTTGTACTTCTCATATCACCGCATATATCTATTTACAATTTACACCAGCAACACGACCGGCGCCGCAAGTGAAGCGGAATCTGTTAAACCTTTCCTAATTAACATCGAGTTTGCAAATTTTATGTTGCTTAGTCACATTGTGTAATGAAGACTATGTTTGTCTTTTTGCCATTTTTATGTTTTTGTGTAACCGTTGTAAATTTGTGTTTACTGTATGAGTTTGAAAATCCCTGTGGTATCATCCGCCTCCTTTTAGTCTTGCAGCACAAAGTTTGCATTTACGTACATAATTATTGGCCTAATAGATATCAAGATAATTATGTCCAGAGAACAACAAACAGTTTTTTTTTCAGCTAAAGAGGGCGTTTGTTTGTAAAACAAAATACAAATTAACTTTACAATTTCTTCAATACAACAGATAGAGAGATTATTGCTAAAAACACAGCTTGTGACAGGTTAACAAAGGACGATGTAAAATCTAATGGTCTATGTACGGCCTTCAACAATGCGAAAAAATGCATACCGTATAGTAGCCTTAGCAAGCTTTTTATATCATCCTTCCTCTAATAGAGAGCCGTTGCTTATGGAATAAGCAATGGAACCAAGTATTCCGAGCGGTCAAAATTAAAGTCCTCCTTACATCCACCATCACGAGTTGGCTGACCAATATTTATTTTTTTCGTCATCTATGACCACGGAAATGTTTCAATTGTAACCACAAGTCCACCCTCTTTTCCTCGATTTTCAACACAAGAACAAAAAATGACAATAAGACAAACAATAGTCTTCATAACACAATTTGACTGAGCATCATAAAACCCTCAAACCTGAGGTTGATCTAGAATGGTAAGCAGATTATAACTCACCTGTGGCAGCAGTCGTGTCGCTTGTACATGTTGTATGAATACTAATACGTGCTTTGTCACAATCTTAGAAAAAAAACGTAATTGTTAATACAATAATAGGAACAAATACATCGTCATTTGTAGAACAGACCGGATTTGTTTCACTCAATCTATTTATGACTTTTGCGTTAACCAGCACCGGAGGTAAATTATGACAACCAGTGTCTCTTCAATAAGGCTCGAGGCTGAAATAGTTGATCATCCAAATAATCAAACATCTGTTAAAGAGCTGATCAAACAAAAAAGACAAACCATGACAACATGGACAAGGAATGAAAACCGAAAGAGAAACGAATGTGGGATATAATATCTTTATTAAGAAGAAGACATCAATCAAAACACTAAGATTTTACAACACACATACATTGATAACTAGTATGCTATATTTAGGGTAAAAACATTTCTTGACCTAACATGCCATATGGCAGTACAGGTAGGTTAAATTAATTATTTTGGATGATATATAAACATTGTTTTGAATTGTTTTGAGTATTTTATACCTTTCCTAATAAGCAACTAAAAGGGGGTCACCGAATTCATGTTAATAATTTAAACAATCATTATTGGAAATGTGTTTGGTAAGTAACAATGAACAACATTACGTAATAAGATTGTGTTGCCAGATGCGGATCCAAGATGCACCCTAAAATGAACAAGGTAGATACAGATATCTTTTTTAAGTAACAGACAAAGTATTACTCGCTAAAAACTGATCCGAACAAGAGGTCATAACTGTGAAACTGATATGATGCTTGATTTTTTTTTTTACAAAGAACTCGTTACTTTTGGTTGACGAAGTTGTTAACAGACACTTGGTATTCCGACATTTTATGTAGTATTCTACTACCTTGTTTGATATAAGCAAGACTTAATAGTTCTCCCAGTTATGATTATCCATATATGTCGACAAAAGTTAAACGTCAAAGAGACATAGTGGATCTTAAACTAAGTATCCCCAAATCTTTAAAAAAAAAAAAAAAAAAGAAAAAAAAAAGAAGCATTTTAGACGTTGTCATGCATATAATTTTGTCATTATTTATTTTTCTTTTTTTTTTGGGGGGGGGGGGGGGGGGGGGGGGTCAGGAACCTATCAAAATTGTAATACATAACCGAATACTGAGAATAAAGTCTTTAAGAAGTGTAATTGAAATATATTGATCAAATGCGCACATATTTTGCGATTCATATTTTCAATAACCGTCATCTCCCCACTAGCATTGGCGTCTTTACACCAAGGTGAGGCTTTAACTGCCAGAATTTAAATCATTAGCCTCACCAGAAATATAATTCAAGTTACGCTAATATCGATTAATTGACAGTTGGTTGCATAACGTCCACTGAAAATATTTCATGCATGATTAACGCGTAGAGAGCGTGGCATAATATATAAAAGAGAGATCGGATTTAACGTCCTCGCTCTGACCGGACGAGACTGCGTACTTATACATCCCACACATATTTATAACAGACTCTCCACTTTAGCAATGATTTGACTTCCGATCGGAACAAGACTAATAGTGACCATATTTCTTTTCCCTTGATAACTTTTGAGAGTTTGCTGTCGAGGCGTGGCGACCAAAGAGACAGTAATGAATCTGGAAGATAAACATATACAACGTTTATCAATCAGAACATTTGCAGCACTGGATCAAACTCATAGTAGTTATGTAATTTTAAAGGTTTTTTTTAATTCTTTTACGTTGTCATTTCGGGACCTTTAATAGCTGACTATGCGGTATGGGCTTTGCTCATTGTTGAAGGCCGTACGGTGACCTATAGTTGTTAATTTCTGTGTCATTTTGGTCTGTTATGGACAACTGTCTCATTGGCAATCATACCACATCTTCTTTTTTTATTTTTATATTTTGAACAAAACTGAAGAACGGACGGATGCACACACCAGTAAATAATATTTCCATGCTATCATAAGTTGGTCATAAAACTAAAAAGATCATCTTAATTAACACAAATTCAATTGAATAGTCCGAACATGTACGTTTTTATACGTATTTGTATAATTAACGCCAAAAATTTTAGAACAAAAAACCAATTTAAAAACATTGACGTTATATTACATTACGTCAACTTGGTATGGGCTCTTCCTAAAATCCATGCATCATAATAACTAAAAACAAAATATAAACTGACAGATGCATCAGAGAACTGAATTTTTACCTTCAACAAAAGTATCTAGAAATAAATTATTGAAGAATTGTAATAAAAAAGAAGCGACAAGTCGTGTACACCTTTTACATTCCGGTGTGTTTGAAACTGTTGTTTTAATCTTATAACTAAAAAATGAGAATATGCATCATGATTAAGCTTCAGATTCCAATATTTTTATTTGTTCAAGCTTAATTTGGATTTATGAACTTGATCAGTTCATCGGTCGAGAGAAATAATTATATGGGTCAAGTGAAATGACGAAGTATATAAGAAGGTGATTACCGGTAACCGAACTAATAATTCCCTTTAAGGTTGTTGTTAATGAAATCATCCCAATTTAAGGTGGTACCTAACACTACAGGGAGATAACTCTGTAAAGTCAGCTAAACGTTTTAATCACGTTGTGTTGTAAAGGGAATATTAAGCTTCTCAATGATCAAAATTGGTGTTTGTCAAACTGCTATATAAACAGTGTATTTTTTCTGACAAAACGGTTGGTTCAAATTTTTTAAAATTTTTATATTTTTGTTTAAGGGTCAAAGTAAATACTTTGTCAAAATGTTATTAAAATTAAAGGAGCCAAATTAATTTTAGTGAAAGTGTTTGTTACCACCTTAATTACAAAATATGTGAAGAATTAAAACAGAAGTTTGCACTAATTTTTATATAACTTGTATTCCAACAAAGTATGTGTATTCAACGATCCAACACGTCATGCAGTTTATGGTCCCCTTTGTCGTCCTTCATTCTAATAGGCCGAAATACGGTCAGATAGGTCGGTTATGTCGAGTAATGTCATTTTATTGAAAATCTCTATTAAGGTCCTTTTTGTCATATAGCTCTTTAACTGTTCTTATTTACGGGTCTGATACAACATTGACCGGCTTTCAAATGTTTGTCTTTGAGCGTGCGTTCCTGCTGTAGATGAATACAGAAAAACGCTTCGGACGTATGAAATGTAAACTTGTTTTAATTTTTGTTTTATAACAAAATAGTGCTACATATTAATTATCATAATTTAAACACACACCTTATTTTGAAATGTTTGTTTGTTTATTGATTTAAATGGTCGGATTTCTGTCTTCAGTTATCTTTACTGTTTTGTCCATAACAGATGCTGACTTCGAATTTTCCTAAACACTAACTTATTTAGGACAAGCAATGAAATAGTTTAGACGATGGTCCCAAATCATTATTAGTTCGATTTATTGAAATAGGAAACAATAAATGACATTAAACAATTATAATAACTCAAATCTTACCTCTTATTGAAAAATATATATGAGGGCAATACATAATCTTCAACATTAGATAATTGTAATGTAACTTCACATTATAGTCAACAACTTAAACATGATGTCATAAAAAAACACCTCAATAACGATATTTCTGACTTGGAAATGTGACAGTAATTTCTAGTTAGTTAGGTCCCAATCTGACCGCTGGAGTCTCAATTAAAGTACTAATTCATGGTGCGCAAAAAAACCACCAGTACATAAAACTATAAAAATTGACCAGACAACGGATACGAAAAGATCACAAGCAGAAAACAACATGAACAAAGAAAAGTACAATTAACAATTATGAGTCATTTTAAAGAAATCTCGTATTTAGCGAACAATCCATAGATAATTAAACTGCTGATACAAATTCTCCATTTTATGCATTACGTTGCTATCGAATAGTCTGTTTCTATGTATGTTGGCATTTGCGTTGATAGAAGTTCAGAATTTCTGTTGTTCTGTTGTTGTCTTCTAATAGTTGAAGTGTTTCTCTCGGTTTGGTTTATAGCCCGGATTTGTTTCAGTTAAATTGATGTATGACTATGGAACAGCAGTATACCCATGTTGCCGTAATTTATCTAATATCAAGGATATGATTCATAGAAGATTTAATACAGAAGCGTCATAAACAGTACAGGGAGGAAGCTTTGTTGTATTATTTCAACAACAGATCGGTTATCAGACAGTTATCCCTTGACAAACCAGTGATTAAAATTCAACCGTATGACAATAACATCTTCAAGAGTATTAAGCCAAAGTTTTTATTTTCAAGTTAAATTTAGTAAGACAATTTGTTAATCATCTATCACCGTGACAAATTATAATTTGTTAAAAGCAGAACATAATATGAAAAAATTAGTTCACAGCTTTATATATAGAAAACACTTTGAATTAATTAAGATTGTTTAACAGCAAACAATGTTTATTATGCCCCACCTACGATAGTAGAGGGGCATTATGTTTTCTGGTCTGTGCGTCCGTTCGTCCGTCTGTCTGTCCGTTCGTTCGTCCGTCTGTCCGTTTGTCCGTCTGTCCCGCTTGAGGTTAAAGTTTTTGGCCAAGGTAGTTTTTGATGAAGTTGAAGTCCAATCAACTTGAAACTTATTAGTACACATGTTCCTTATGATATGATCTTTTTAATTATAAAGCCAAATTAAACTTTTGACCCTAATTTCACGGTCCACTGAACATAGAAAATGAAAGTGCATGTTCAGGTTAAAGTTTTTGGTCAAGGTAGTTTTTGATGAAGTTGAAGTCAAATCAACTTGAAACTTAGTACACATGTTCCCTATGATATTATCTTTCTAATTTTAATGCCTAATTTTATTTTTTATCCAATTTCATGGTCCATTGAACATGGAAAATGATAGTGCGAGTGGGGCATCCGTGTACTTTGGACACATACTTGTTTATCATCTAAAACAATTTATTCAACCTACCTGTACTGCCATTTGGCATGTTAGGTGAATACATTTATTAATCCTTCATATAGCACACTATTTATTCATCATTGTATTTGTATTGTAAAATCTTAGTGTTTTAAGGTAGATGGGGTGTCTAAATTATAATCCATAGAATTTCTTAATAATTTGCAAAAATGTAGTTTATATCCTGCTTAACAACATTAATAAAAAGAATGGGTTACCGGACTTATTTTCACACTACAGGTTGTGCAAAATTGTCAAATTTTGTATAGATTATGCATGGAAAATCCAATTTTCGGTCATAAAACGAAAACTACACCATAGAATTTTGAGATAAAATATGAGAAGATAGCTCCAAAATTATTCTATCAAATAAAAAGAAGAAAAAATGGGGTCACCGGACTCGTTTTCTTGCTACATATTAAAATGGGTAAATTCCTTACACATTCTATTTTAAAAGTAACACTATCTGAATTATCTGCCGTTGCATTTGAGTTGTTTCCCCTTATTTGACAAAGTTGGAAAAAAATGAATCAAACAGAGGTATATGTTTTTTGGTAAAATACAAATATAAATATGATAAAACATGGCATGTTCTTTACTATAATGAAAAGTCTTACTCTTGAATTACCTACTAATTTCAAAATTTGCACATTTTATCAAAAATCTAGACCTTGTTTTCTGGTATTTCAAAATCCAAACTGGAAGACTCCCACACTCACAGCTTTCATTCCTTACTATTGATAATTAGTACGATTGAATTGTCATTTGCTGTTATGAATTTTGATACTAATTTCAGATGAAGGAATGTATCTCGCCTATGTACTGATCTGATTCCTTACCACGTTTGATATAACATTTGTTTTTTTCAGCTCTTTAACGTTTATAAAAATTTTGGATGTTCAAATATTACCTCTTCATGCATAACAGTAGAGAAAATAATTGTCTTAATGTATTAAAACAATTTCAACGATTTTGCTTCTTGACATCCTTTTGTAATAGTTAACATGGTAAACTATCTTTGTCGACTTGTAATTCAGACATTCGAATTTTCAACAAGTTGATGAAAATCTTTTAACTTTGTAATCACTTGCCAAGTGTGTAGCTCGATATTCCTACCATTCCGGACCTAACTCCTATCATTTCTACTTAAAAAAAAAATGCATAGAAATGAAGTTATTTGAAAAGCATGAGTGTTTGAAAAGAAGAGAGCATTGAATTATATACCATTTAATTAATGAGTTAATTGTTGAGATCAGGCAGACAGATGATATTGCTCGTTATATTTTCAAAGTAAAATTTTGTTTTGAATTTGGACGTCTTTGTCCACAATTTTATATCATCATTTCCTTGATAGAGATTCGTTGCTTATGGAATAAACAATGGAACCAAGTGTTCCGAACTGTTAAATAAATGTCGTTCTTACGAACTTCGTAAGACGGTTCCATCATTTTAACATCTTCGTCCTTTGTTTGCCTGTATATAGTTGTATAAGAAGCTTTATATGCATGCGTTTCAATTCATTTCTTTTCTGTTAAATTCAGACCTAAATTTAACTTTAAATATAGGAATAATTGTTTTTCTTATTTTGACTTTGTCGGTGACAGATATACCAGGTATTAAAAAATGAGATATATACAGGATGATACAGGTTGATTTGTTATGTGATTTTATCCATTTAAGATATGCATCTTGCCTAAATAGTTGAAAAAGGAACTATCTCGATGTATTAATTAATAACAGGATATCACATGTGAACATCTGACATACTTTGTCCTTCCAGAATAAGAGGAAGAATGAAGACAACAGTAGTATACCGCTGTTCAAAAGTCATAAATCGTTCGGAAAAAAAAAACGGGTAACAAACTACAACTGAGGGAAACACATCCACTATAATAGGGAAACAAACCTAGGACAACACACAAAAACAAGCACAGAATAGCCACGAACTGTTCGTCGCACAACTGTATCAACGCCACAAAAGTGAGGTCATTGGTAAAGTACCGATAAAAATACTGTACCATTAATCACAGTCAATAAATCGAAAGTACCGATATTTTTAATAACGTACAAATGTATGATACAATTTACACTTAAAACAGTGATATCTATTAGAAAACTATCTGCATAATTCGCAAAATTCTGTTTTTCCTTTTACTGTTATCCCCCTCCATATCCTCCGCAGTCACAGTAACATTTATTATTCACACAACTCCATGAGCTCGGAGAGCTACACCCTGTACTAGCGCAACATGACCTGCAACCATAACAACTAGTTGAACACAGGCGCATCTGTATGGTGGTAGTTATACCTACAATTATACAAATAGGTCAATTCGTTTTTAAATTCATATCCAGTCGTTTATCCCTTGTAACTCGTGATATCTTTTAGAAAACATTCTTCATCTTGCTGAACTTCCTAGCTTTTTAGACTATTAACACCAAAGAAGACGTCTCCAAATAACCTCTGCAGTCATAGTAACACTAATTATATACACAACTCCATGAGCTCAGTAACCCATTATAGGTCAAAATACGGTTTTCAACACTGAGTCTTTGCTCAAACCGAACAGCTAGCTATACAGGGTCCAGAAATAATTAGTTTCAAACAATTCACACAGAAAAAAAACAAAAAGTTAAATCTTACAAAAACTAGAAACCAGAAACTAGAAATTCTCATGAAACACATATCAACAAACGACAACCACTGTACATACATATATAATAAACTAAGTCGTTCTCTCGTTTAAATTTGTCATTTCGAGGTCTTTTATAGCTGACTTTGCGGTAAGGGCTTTGACTATTGTTGAAGGCCGTGCGTTGATCTATTCTTGTTTATTTCTGTGTCATATTAGTCTTTTGTGAATAATTGTCAAATTTGCAATCATACCACATCGTCTTATTTCTATAATTAATGTATGCACTTTTTTCTATCAATTACGAATCGTTAACGTTTTATCAACGATAATTATATTATTGAGTGATTTTAGATCGTAAGCTAATTAACTTTTATTTTAGATCGTAAGCTAATTAACTTTCGAGTTTGTTGCCAACAAGGACATCATATTAAACTAATACTCATCACAGAACACATGGAACACGTGAGTAGCTGGGGGAGAATTGATAAACAAGATTTGATTCTTTTATGTATTTTCATGCGTTCCAATTTGTCAAACTAACTTTTTTAACAATTTTTATTCATTTAATTTATTAAACTCGTTCTTCAACAATCCGTTATTACTTTTTACCTTCCAGTGCACATGTGTTTACGCTCTTCAATCACAATTTTCTCCTTGCACTTGCCCTGTGCGGTAGCCGCCGTTCTTACGCGAGGTCATTACGTACGGGAAATAATAGAAGGATTAGTGTACGGGAAGACAATAGATGAACATTTATTAAGATTTTTATAATATAATGAATTTAATTTAACATGAAAGTTCAAGTACACTTGTTTTATAGTGAAAAACAATTAAGTATATAAAACAATTAAGTATATAAAACAATTAAGTATATAAAACAATTAAGTATTATATAAAACAATTGAGTATATAAAACAATTTCAGTTCTAATTTTCTATTTCAATTTGAAGTGTCATATGACTTTAATACATTCATTAATGTCGATACCAACAGTTGAACATTCATTGAATGTCTTGGTTAAAGGTTTATGGTATCATATTTGGAGGCGTTTTCATATTGTTTCGATATACAAAATGTCGTAAGTTTTGTCTTTTGAATTTTGTCACATGGTTTCATGTAGGGGCCTTTTATAGGTATCTATACGGAATGTTTTTATGCCCCACCTACGATAGTAGAGGGGCATTATGTTTTCTGGTCTGTGCGTCCGTTCGTCCGTCCGTCCGTTCGTTCGTCCGTTCGTCCGTTCGTCCGTCTGTCCCGCTTCAGGTTAAAGTTTTTGGTCGAGGTAGTTTTTGATGAAGTTGAAGTCCAATCGACTTCAAACTTGGTACACATGTTCCCTATGATATGATCTTTCTAATTTTAATGCCAAATTAGAGATTTTACCCCAATTTCACGGTCCACTGAACATAGAAAATGATAGTGCGAGTGGGGCATTCGTGTACTGAGGACACATTCTTGTTTTAATTATAATTGAAGGTCATACTGTGACCTGTATGTGCTTATATCCACGTAATTGGAATTGTTATTGATAATTGTCTCATTGACAATAATAACTTTTTTGTTTTTATTAAATAAAAATGAAATACTTACATGAGAATATTAGAAGTAAACAAAGGATCGACGACGATTGCATAGTCTACAAAAAAAAACCAACAACATCAAATGTTTCACATTTAAAAATGAGCATGATTTTAAAAACAACAAAAAAACAGTTAAACAGTTATATCAATAAAGAATTAATGATATGTTAGAGTAAACAAACATATATTTTTATATGTAACCTAGGTCTCTCAATCAATATTGATATCAGCTGATTGTTTTTTAAAGCGATTGATACATTTGATTTACATAAACCATTATTTATTTGCAACAAAAACAAAACAACCATAAAGTTAACATGATTTTCGTTCCGGTTGATAGATCATGTTGACAGCGTTTGATTTTGTCAGTTTTAATGGTCTTCCCCTTTTTGAATTCGCTTTTGAATTTGGTACTTGTTTATTTATGTTTTATGGAGCAAAAGATGTTTTCATATTTGACAGTATGGCTGTTTAATGTATGCGCAATCTTCCAAAAAGGTAAAACTAAAATGAACTATTTTTTGTGCTGACATGAATTATCATTGATATTGTTATATTTATAAATTAACTGTTTACAAAATTTAGAATTTTTTGAAATACTAAGGCTTTTCTACCTCAGGCATAGATTACCTTAGCTGTATTTGGCAACACTTTTAGGAATTTTGGATCTCAATGCTCTTCAACTTCGTACTCTGTTTGCCTTTTTTTTACTTTTTTGGATTCGAGCGTCACTGATGAGTCTTTTGTAGACGAAAAGCGCGTCTGGCGTATAAATAAAATTTAGTCCTGGTATCTATGATGATTTTATTTAATACACTTTTGTTTTTTTTTTATTTGTTGAATGTACTTTTTCAATTTACACTTGACTTTCATAACAAATGTTCGAATCGATCATGACCCTTCGGTACTTGTGTTATATTCATGGGTCTATATATGATTTTTAATACAATTCTAGAATTGTCCGTTTAAAATTTTGAAACTATAAAAAGGAAACTAAGCTTTCAAATCGTTTACGCAATTTCATCTTATATAGATTTACCTATTTTTAGGTCCTTTTTTTGTCATATAATGCTCTTCAACCAAATGTTCTCAAATATGGCTCTTTAACAAAATTGGCTTTGAAACATTCATCTTTGTGCGTTCCTGATGTAGTTTCATACAGAAAAGTATAAAACGTTAACGTGTTATATTTTCATTTTTATTTTATCACAAGAGCGTTCTTTGTCGAAAAGTTCTGGTGATATATAAATATATGAATTGCATATAATTAAAAGGTATTTATCTAAACATCTTATTTTGAAATTTCCTTTTTGTAAAATGATAAAAATGAGCTGATTTCTGTCTTTATGGTTCTTTCTCTTTTAACAATAACAGATGTTAACTAACACTAAAATTATTAAAGATAAGAAAATGAAATTATGAGACGACGAATTAGAATGGTCCCAAATAAGTTCACGTTCAAATTGATAGAATAGAAGACAATGCATATCTTTTGAATAAACAATTTTATTAATCCAAATCTTACCTTGAATTGTTAGAATCTCTTGGAATATGCAAGCATTCTATTTAAGCTGATGTCATTTTATGTTTTATACTGTTATAATTCGTGCGAAAAATGTATCTTCATTTATCATCCATGTCATCGTTAATTAGTTTTAAATGTTCGCAATTTATTATAAAATAATAAAATAACCTAATTTTAGATGACAACACACTTTTGTGTGACCTTGTTTGCTGTGGATAAAAGAAGGGACGAGGTATATAGCAGTGAGATATATCAATGTATGACTTTTGAACAGCAGCATAGTACTATTACCTTTATCTTATCTCGGGTACGTTTTTCATAGCGGCATATACAGTACAGGAAAGATCGTGTACCTGGTTTGTAATAACATGAGCAACATGACGGGTGCCACATATGGAACGGGATCTGCTTACCCTTCCGGAGCATCTGAGACAACCCCTAGATTTTAGTGCGGTCGTGTTGCTCAGTCTTTAGTTTTGTATGTTGTTTCGTGTGTACTATTTTTTGTCCGTTTGTCTTTTTCATTTTTAGCCTTGGCGTTGTCAGTTTATTTTCGATTTATGAGTTTGACTGTTCCTCTGGTATCTTTCGCCCCTCGTTTACATACTTTAAAGAACTTTTGTTGCATTATTTTAGTTATTGATTAGGTATTTGACAGTTATTCCGAAACAAATCAGATGCAGTTATTTCAAATCCACAGTATGACAATAAATTCTTCCTAGCAGAGTATTAAGCCAAATTGTATTCATTTTTAAGTTAGACTTAAGTAGGACAATGGCTTTATGATCTACATGTTTGTACCACTGTGAGAAATGATAACTTGTTAACGTCAGAACGTGAGAAAAATATTTCACAGCTTTATTTATATATAAAATACACTTTGAATAAATTAAAAAGATTGTTTAACAGCAAACAATGTTTATATATCATCCTAAATAATTAATCCAACCTACCTGTACTGCTATATGGCATGTGAGGTCAACAAATTTATTTACCCTTAATATAGCATACTACTTATATATCAAAGTATTTGTGTTGTAAAATCTAAGTGTTTTGATTGATGTCTACTTCTTAATAAAGGTGTTATCTCCCCAGGGTTTCCCCTGGGTCAATCATTTTTTTCGCCACCTCTTTCGCCAAAACAATATATTTTTCGCCACTTTATCATTTTGTTTCGCCAAGTAACATAAATATATTTATCGTTTAAAATTTACCTTTTTTTCTACCCCTCCCCCTCCCTTAAATAAGATGATTTTGCCCCATTGTGTCTATGGTTATTCCTTCAAACTTATTTTAGAGTCTACATGTTAATGAATAAACACTAAACATTTACTTAAAAACAACAGCTTTTTTTAACTTAAAAGGGAAAAATATTCATTGTATCTTAAACAACTTTTCTAAATGAGGGGGCCACTATACTTTTAATAATAAAGAAGATATAAGTCCTACAATATAACAAAATTAATGGACATGTTTTGATCATATAATACCAGTAAAGTTTGTAGGGAAATTTTCTTTAAAAGAAAAATACTGATGTGCCCTTTTGTACTAAGAAGTGGTTTTTACAACAAAACAAAAGCTTTTATCACATGAAATTGATCCCTAAATTCTAAAATAAAATAAATTCTATATGTGACATTTAGCGGAAGCTATTTAACCATATCATTTTGTCAAACAATTCAATCAACACCTTTATTAATTAGTCCTTTGTTGTCGATAGCTATAAAATGCAATCAGCTGGTTATTGATTTTCTGTCCATATCTTAATGAGGTCAAGGTGAATTCCGAGTATTGTCTGATCGGGTAAAGTCCGAGAAACTCGAAAAAAAGTAAATAAAAAAGATAGAGGAAAATAAATCGTTCTATATATTTCTTTCGCCAAATTCTTTTGCAAATGACGAATTTTTATCGCCACAATTATTATTTTTTCGCAAATTGCGAAAATGGCGACCGCCAGCGGAAACCCTGTATAATCTCCCACATTCTTCTTTCTTTCGGTTTTCATTCCTTGTCCATGTTGTCATAGTTTGTCTTTTTTGTTTTATCAGCTCTTTAACAGATGTTTAAATATGTGACTGATCAATTATTTCAGCCTCGAGCCTTATTAAAGAGACATTGGTTGTCAAAATTTAACTCTGGTGCTATTTAGGTGTCCCGTTAATATTATAGCTTTCACATGAATAATAACTGCATCTGTTGATTTTTTTAATGTAATACCAACCCAGTAGACAGTACATCTGTACTGGTTTGAAAATACAAATAATATTGAATTGTTATTTGCTGTTATGAATTTTGATGAATAAATGTGAATCGTCGTATGTGTAAGACATTTAAGAGGCACATGTTTCATGTTCATAAGTAATTCACATGCATAATATTTGTTAGCCAAACAATGACAACAGCATCGCAACCTGACATTGTCAACACTACATTTTATGTTTGTTTATGTATAATTTCCATGCTTACTTAAAATCAAATAATTGATTAGAAAACGGTCATTTAAAATGACTATACAGAAATTATCGAACATAACTTACAAAGTGTTCAAAAAACAAAGTGTTGAAGTCTGAAACTTAATTAAAAACAAATCTGTCTTTAAAGAATTGATTGTATCTAAATGACCGTTACACATCAAAATTGGTTTATTGGTTTAATATATTTTATTAATCACTACTGAAATAGAAATCTGCATGTCCTGGTGTATTTCCTATTTGACATGCCATAGTGTCACCATATTCTATTTTCCATGTTGTGGCATCCACATACGACAGCAGATATGTTAATGTATTGTTGGGTTGAACATTGCCGACAAAGACCACTCGATAATACATTAGACTCGTAAAAATAGGAAAAAACAATGTCATATATTTGGAGAAGCTGATAGTCCCATCTTTTGTTATCTTGAAATCTAAAATGAAATATAAGTATTGATTAAGTATTTAAAAAATGCATGCGAAATCTAAATTATTTAGTGTGTTATAAACAAAGAAATAATCTATAGAATGTTATTATACAAGTTCCCAAAAAGACATAGTTAATTAAATAGTAAGTGACTAGTGTTTTAATCCTGAATATGTTGTCATTCTTTGAGTTTTCTTTCGATTGCATATCGTTCATAGTTTTTGTTACTTTTATTCAAAATATTTAGTAATCAGGACGAATTCACACTCGACGCTTGTCTATTGTTTTGTGTAGTAGCAGTATGTGAACCCCCACGAGTTGGTTAATTTTGGATTGACATGAACCCTGCATCTTTTTTCATTTAAAAGAGGAACCAGTTCCACTGCATGATTTGCTCTTAATTGAATGATGTTGTCTTTGACTTTTTATTCAGAACCGATGATATGTTTGCAGTTTACGCTGTTATCACATTTGATCATTTATAAATATTGCCTACAATTGGTTTCTTGATTATGCAAGCTCTCAAAACAGAAAGTTTCGTGAAAATCATAAGAATTCGAAACCGGATATCTGATCCGAATAATCAGATTTTGACCATTTGTTAGAATTGTTTGAATTTGATTCTTGCAATTGCATCGGCAAACAAGCGTTTCAAATATCATTAGTATTTTAAAATCTCATATTTTTAACTTGTATCTGCATCAATTAGTAGTTCTATACTTATATACAAAATAGCAGTAAAGTACTATTATCCAAAGGATGTTTTTATTATGTTATAAATACGTAATTATTATTCAGGAGAATGAAGATTAAACAGTATTAATCCTCGAGATATTTTTCAAGCCACCATAAAAAAGATCTGCAATAGACTTGATCTGAAGAAAAGCGTTTGTACTAAAACAGATTACCCTTCATATCTCCTCCGACATAAGCATCTCCACAGTCTTCTCCAGGCGGACATTTACATCCTCTGGTTGTAATAACAAATCGAATAAGATCTCCACCTAACACAGTCTTCCGGATATCATCGTATGAACTGAGATGTTTTGGGGTAGCAGGTTCATGTGCCCAAAAACTACAAAATACAATAAGCGCTATTGATGTAGGTTAGGAATGATGATGCAGACAAGTCATATAAGCACGGACAATAACAACGTGTTCAATCATTCCATGGTTGAAAAGGACATAGTAAAACCAAACACTCAAGTCGTGATGATCCTTCAAATGTCTTTTTAAACACATTGTAATGATAAAATGGCCACGTGCAGATATCAAACACTCAGTACTATTTTTGAACAAAGAGTATGAATATTAATTAGAATTCCGTTACAAGGGGGTAATAGCAGATAACGAAATCTCAACAAGATTTTTAATCTGATTGTATATTTTAATATTGTATATTTGTTAAGTAAAAACATCGAATAACGAATTTTCAATGGTAATTTCAAACAAAGTGTATAAATATCAACTTACTTTCCATTACCAATGAGACATTTGCAGTTAACACCCTTTTAAGTTGTCAGTGTTGTTAGCAAAGAAACCTGGTTTGCCATACATCATTAGTAAAGTATCTTCCATTATATACATTGAATAAAGGTCTACTTTTAATGCTCCTGTTGATATAGTTGTAGCAATACTGATGATAATAATAACAAGTATGATAATAATAATAATTATGATAATAATAATAATTATGATAATAATAATAATTATGATAATAATAAAAATTATGATAACAATAATAATAATTATGATAATAATGATAATAATAATAATAATTATGATAATAATAATAATTATTATCATGATAATAATAATAATAATTATGATAATAATAATAATAATAATAATAATAATTATGATAATAATAATAATACTGATTAAAATGATAATAATATTATTATAATAGTTATAGTTAAAGCGAAATAAAGATAAAAATGTTAGTAATAATTAGGTCTTCACTTGGTACCGAATAATAAGATGAGGATATGTGGCTATCTGTCGTTCAGTTTAAATGCATTGCTATATCGAAAACATTTTAAAAAGATAGGAATATAAACTCTGCTATGGTTAAGAACGATGTTGTGGTGTTGTTATTTATATGACAATTCACACGGAAGATTTTACATATCGTTGAAGAAAATGTATTGTATTTTTTATTTATAAAGAACAATCAATCTCGTAAACATTCCTTACGAAACGATGATATTTCAATAACAGTAATATTAAAATGATGTGCAATTTTTAACAGTTAAAAATACATTATTAAATTCTTATCTCTTATCTCTTAAAAATTCTTATCTCTTATCTCTTATGTGTTTTCTAGTGATCATAATTAATATATCTGTGTTTTAAGATTATGATAAAGATTTAAACCTCATGTTGACTGCTCTATCCCTATTGTTGACATTTTTACGTATTATGTCTGTTTGTTTTGTTCATTCAATGTTTTCAAAATAATGGAGTTTTTGCGACAGTAATACAAGTGAGGGATTTAGCTAGCTATAAAACCAGGTTAATCCACCATTTTCTAAATTAGAACTTGTCTGTACCAAGTCCGGAAAATGACAATGACAGTTGTTGTCCATTCGTATGATGTGTTTGAGCTTTTGATTATGCCATTTGATTAGGGACTTCCCGTTTTTAAATTTCCTTGTAGTTCGGTATTTTGTTGTCTTACTTTTAACAAACCTTTTGTGTCGTATTCAGTTACTTCGTGGTCGTATTCAACTACTTCGTGGTTGAAAATCAGCTAGACAGCATCACCCTCTGAACTTTTTAAGGCCAAAAAGAACTTGATTTCACCTCCAATTATTGGTAAGTGAGCAGCAGCAGTAGATGAAATTGGTTGGCAGGTTGTCGTATTGAAAAAATATGACACACGTGATCCATTTGTTAGATATGACACGAGGGAATCATAGGTGTTTATTAGTATTTTTCTGGTATAAAATAGAACGAATCATATAAAATGAAGACATAATCTTTCAATCAGTTTAATTGAGGACTAGAGCTGGCATCATGTCTGTAACTGTTCGTAGTCCTTTGTTAATTTATGTATCATTGTCGTTTTGTTTAGATTCTTATTACCTTTTCTGACATCGGACTCGGGGTTCTTTCAAAATGAGTTTTACTGTGCGTATTACTGTTTGGTTGTTTAATCTAAACTGGCTAGATGTATAAAGGGCGGGTTGAGATGTCACAAAACATGTTAAACGCCAACGCATTTTATGAGCCTGTCCCAAGTCAGGAGCCTCTGTCCGTCGTTAGTCTTGTATTATTTTTAATTTCAGTTCATCGATATATTTTGGAGTTTTTATATAAAAATAAAGATGTGGTATGATTGCAAATGAGTCCATTTTCACCAGACTTGTACACATTTTGTTTATGGGCAAGCTAAAGTCAACAACCGATGCGGTATTTTCTTGCTGTGTTGAACACCCATTGGTGGCCTTCGGCTGGTTTTTGTTTACTCTCTGGTCGGGTTGTTGTCTCTTTGGTACATTCCCCATTCTCTGTTTTATGGAAACTCTTCTGATGAAATAGCATTGACCATTCATCTTTTGTAGGGGCATAGTTTTTATTCTTATTTTTTTTTTAAGACTTGAAATACATTTATTGAAAATCACCTGAATACAATTTTCCTTGTATAACCCAGGGAAGAATACACAAGGGGCCCTGTGTTTACAATGATCCAACGTCCAGGGATAAACGGTGGACTCTATTATAAAAAAAAATCTATTTTATATTTTTTCCATACATAAGTTATACATTCATATTAATTACACAGATTGAGTTTGCGTATGAATTATTCACAATATTCTACCAGTAAATAAAATACATCAAAAGTCCCCCAAAACACACTACAATCTACACAATAATTTACCTTTACTTATATAATTGACATTTTATTTTTTGTACTTTTAACACCTGGATTACATTGTTATGTGTCGGTCAGTGATTTTATAGGTCGCATGCTCGACCTTGTAAATGCGTGTATTGTATATTTCTATCGTTGGCTGTATTATGTTCTAAAAAGGAAAGGAAAGTAAGTACAAATTATTACTCACTTACTAATGTATAAGATTTATTATAAGTTTTATTTCAGCTGCAAAATTTTCTTTTTTAGATGATAATGATTTCTCCATAGATTCAATTAAACTGCTCAGTTCCCGTTTTGCATATGCTATCAATTGACTGGAAGTAAAACTTTTAGACTGATATTTGATTATATTCCTACATTTCCAAATAATCCATTAAACTGTATTCATAATCGTATTAGTTATGACATTGTACTTTTTGTTGTAATCGTACATTCCTAGTATGATAAGTTCTTCGCTCAATGGAATATATACAGTGTTATTAAGTAAATTATATGTTTTAAGCGCATCAAAAATGTGTTCCCAAACAACCATTATAATGTTACAGCTGTGGAAAAGGTGTGTGAGAGTTTCGTTTTCTGTTTTACAAAAATGGCATTTGCCATTATTTGATTTGCCGATTCTAAATAGTTTTTGCTCCGTATAGATAATGTTATGAACAATTTTCCAGCTAATTTGATTTGCTTTCCTAGAGGACATACTTTTATTTAAATTTATCCAGATCTTTTTCCACGGTAATTCCGAATTATACTGAATATCCCATTTTATTTGACAGTTTGGAACTATATCTAAATTTAACGAATATTGGATTAATTTCAAAGATATCTCACTTGGGATTACTACTTTATTTTGTTTATCGTAAAATTCAAATGTATTTTTAATGTAATAACCATTTTTGGGGGGTTCTGGATCAACGTGGACGTTTTAAATCTGTCCTTGAACAATTTTGGAATAGCTAATTTCAGCCTTGTCCATTCCGAGATCCAGTTTCTCTTATCTTTAAGAGTATTGTATATAAAGTTGTCGCTTTTGATGTTTTTCGTTTCTTCATCCCAAATATCTTTTATTGTATGAATTCCACTTTTTCCGAAGTTAGCGAAAACAATAGATCTTTTGTTGTATTGAATTTTTATGTTTCCAAAAAGTTGTTGGTTTAGGATATCGTTTTTATTTATTGGACTTTGTATACTCAAAAATTTTGACCACGTTTTAATTAACTCAAGATAGTATTTTGGAAAATTTTCCATTTGTAATCCTCGTAAGTCCGAACACTTTGCTAAAAAATTATCACAATTATATTTGATATCAAACTTCTGTAGCCACCATTTGGCTATTGTATTCCAGTTATCGGTTTTTGATCTTAAAATCTTTTACATACTTTTGATTTGTTTGGATTTAATGAACGAGTCTATATTGATCATACCATTCCCCCTTCCTCTACCGGTAAGCAACACACGTCCCTTTTAATTAAATTTACTTTTCCCTCCCATATAAAATTCCACATGACATTGTTTATTTCTTTTTTATATTTTTCAAGTATACCTCGCATTTCGATTTCGAACCCTATTTTAGATATAATCAATGATTTTAATATTAAGACCCTGCCCTTCAATGTAGGTCACGAGATTTCCAAACCTCAAGACACGCCTTACTCTTCTTTATTTTTTCTAACCATATAGCTTCTATATCAACACTGTATCCATGCATGACTCCCAATGCTTTAATTGGTTCGCTTGACCACCTAATTTTTTTATATTTTGGTGTTTTATTTTTCCAACGACCCAAATATACCCCTACAGTCTTTTCATAATTTATCTTAGCACCCGATGCTTTCTCATATATTTCTAAAACCTTGAATGTTTCTTCGATTGATTCCTCTGTTCTATTAAAAAAATTGTGTATCGTCTGCAAACATGTTAATCTTAACCTCTTTCTTTTCATTTTCTATGTCAGGGTGGGTTAAATTTATTCCTTGAATTTTCGGATTAGCCCTAATTGTGGCTGCCATCGGCTCTGCTTGTAAAATGTATAGCATCGGCGATATTGGACAGCCCTGACGGATTGATCTAGAAATTGGGACGTATCTTGATTGAAAACCGTTAGTCATTAAACAAGTTTTAGCATTTTCTAGTAACATTTTAACCCATTCCCGAAAATTTTCCCCAAATTGAAATTTTTCTAAACATGCATCTTACCATTCCCATTCTGCATAGTCAAAAGCTTTTGTTTGATCAAGAAAAAGGATTGATCCTTCTTCGTCTTCCATATCTATAAAATCGAAAATATCTTGCAGCATTCTATTAGAATCAAAAATATTTCTGCCCGTAACAAACCCTTTTTGATCTGTTTCTATAATAGATGGTAGAACTATTTTCAAACGTTCAGCCAGAATTTTTGAGCAAATTTTATAGTCTACATTTAATAATGTTATAGGTCGCCAGTTTTTAATATCCTCCCTCTCCCCACTTTTATATAATAGGCTTATCATTCCAAGTCTCTGCGATTCGGAAAGTGTTTTATCAAAAAAGGTTTCTTTTAATATTTGCGTAAGCTCATCCTGTATCAAAAACCAATATTCCTGATAAAATTCTGTAGTTATGCCATCTTCCAATGGTGATTTATCCCTTTTCATTAATCTAATTACTTTGAAAATTTCATCTTTTGAAATTTCACCATCACATAACCGTTTTTCTGCTGCAGATAGAGTTTTATTTACATTATATAGTAATTTTTCCCCAGCCTCTCTATTATATGTTTTCTATCTAATTTCCTATTTAGACAACAATTAAAATCTCCCATAACGTAATTCACAATATCATTTTCTTTATCTATTTTTAACTTATTAAAGAAAATTTTTCTTTCTATGCCATTATTAGGGGCGTAGATATTAAAAATTCTAATAGTTTCGTTTGAGTCTAATTTGAATTCAACTATCAATTTCCTTCCCTCCGCATCTTTATATTTTTCAGTAATGTTTATATCTAAATTTGGTTTCACTAAAATTGCTACCCCTTTGGAAACGGAAGTCCTGTTACACCAAAAACTTAACCCTCCCCATTCTTTTTTTCATTCATTTTCGACAAATTTTGTACAATGAGTTTCCTGCAAACATATAAAATCAAAATTCTTTTTCTGACACCATTGAAATAATGCATTTCGTTTTGATTTATCTCCCATACCGTTTGCGTTTAATGAAACTAAACGAATAGACATACTTTATGGGAAAAAATAAATATGTATATTATTGTCTTCAAAATTCTGAATATTTAGTTTGCTATACAGTTCACCGATTTCATTTATGTAATACAACATAATAAAAGTCCAACATATATTCAATATATTTACAACAAATGAATTTGCATGTACACTTACAATGCATTTTTTTTTAGAGTTATCTCCCATACCATATATTTCATATATAATTATTTTTTGCCTCCTTATTTCACCAACAAATACACATATTTGTATCACTAACATAATACAGTTCAATAATTTTCCAAAATATTTACAATAAATGCAAGATTTTGCATACACAATAATAGCATGAATTTTTTTAAAGTTTTTCATTATTTGATAAAAAATTATATTAATATATTATATACATTTTTACACAAAGTTCTCCATAGCTCGTTTAAGAAATGTGCCGGGATAATTTACTTAGAAACAGTTTCTTCCAAAGAAGAGTTTTGTCTTTTTGATTGCTGTTTCTCAGCTGATCCTGGTGTTAAAGCTGAACTTCGAGTTCTCTTTTTACCACTGGGTGTTACGTATTCGCCTAATCTGTCTATGCTCATAAAGTTCTTGACAAGAGAAACAAGTCGTTTTGCTCCTTCTGGGTTGATATGTACCCCGGAAGGGTCATTTTTATCAAACAATGTTTTAATGGGGTTGACACCCATGCCTGGTCGACAGAAATCATCCCAAAGATCGATAAAAGATAGCCTTTGATCTTTTGAACATACCTTTTCCATATACAAATTAACAGAATGACATGTTAAATTACATTTTGTTAAAGTTTGACCTTTGCCCTTTCTTGGCAGTATACTGAATATGCATATATCCGCATTAGGAAACTCTGCTTTAACTTTATTTATAGCATTTGTCATGTTAACGCAAATCAATTTTTATCTGTCATGTTTCTTGTGACGTCGTTTGTACCCAAACAAAAGATGACCTTCGACACATAATTTTTATCAACACTTTTGTCCAGTGAGACTAAAAGTTTGTCAATGTCTTCTGCTGTACTACCAGAAACAGATGCATTGTGTATTCTGTTGTCGGATATCTTGAGACGGCAACAGTTTGATGCACCTAAAATGATTGTATTAGGGGGTAATGGTAAACAATTGTCTTCGTTTTCAGGAACAGATTGTATATAAGCCGAGTGTTTAGTGGTATCGTTGTCAATGTAGACATTCAATTCCTCGATCTGATTTTGTTCCGTAGTTTCTCGTCCCTCCCTAATTTCATGAAAATAGTCCCCGTATTCATTATCTTCGGTTATTTTCTCATTTTGCTCGTCTTTTCTAACGGTTTGTTTATTTCGATTGCAGTTTCGTTTGATGTGACCTTCTTGACCGCATTCGAAACATACGTTATCTGTGTGCGGACAGTCTCGAATAATATGGTCGTGGCTACTTCAACGAAAACAGTATCGCTGTCGTTCTTGTCTTTGTGGTTTCATATCACAACGGTATGAAGGGTGGTCCGTTCGACTACAGTATCGACATTGGGCTCTATTGTTGTCAGCAAAAAGTCGGATTTCAAATCTTCCGAGTTTGGTGATATTGGGGATGGTTGGGACGCAATTTATCAGCTGAATATACCGCGTACCGGTTTCAATGTTAGTACCTCTTATAGTCCCTCTTTTAATTGAGTCTTGGACTACTTCACCGTATTGTCTCATAAATGTACAAATTGAAAGATCACCCAACTCGACAGGTGCATCCTTAATCGTAACATGTGTCACCTCTTTTTCAACATCAACAAATTTGTAATGATAGTTTTTAAGTTCGATACACTTTATTAGTAATAATGTTTTCGATGCCTGATCATCAACAGTTACAATACATTCTCTTTCAGTCAGTTGTATAGCTTTAACCTTTTCTCTGTTTATATATTTTTCCAGTTCGTTTAGAATATCTGTATGTGTGATCCCCTTGATATACTTTGAACTAAAGTGTACTGACTTGTATCTTTGTATTCACTTAGAAATCAGTTTTGACAATTTTGACAGTTTGTTTACTTCATTTTCACTTACTCTTGGACGGAAAAGACCTCTGCAATGAATTTAGGTTATATATCCGACGAAAAGTACAACAAGCAATAGGTTTAAAGATGTTTTTTTTTTTAAATTTAACGGAACTTGCGAAAAACACTACATGTCACATCAAGGGCAGATAACTTCTCCGCATAGTTTTTATTTGATAAATTGTCTGATATATATATTCGAAATTTCTTGAAAAAAAAAATTTTTTTGGAGGAAAGTGGGAAAAAATATAGTGTTTTTTTTTTTCTATCAGGTCTATTGAAAATAAATACAAAAAAAATATATTAATTAAAAACAAATAACAGTTATACAATCCACGTCTCTCCTGTAAAAGATGTATGATTAAAGATAACGAGAAAGCAAAGCAACAACTCAAAATAAACAAAACGTGTACCGGTATGTATTGTGCTAAACAGTTGTTCGGGTTTTTTTGTGTGTAGTTTTCATCATTTTGTTCTCGTATTTTGTTTGTATTGTTTTACAGTGGAAATGAAGACATGCATATCTCTCGTCTGTGGAATAGTAACGTTAAAATTAATAAGATCATTTGGATAAGAAAATATCATGTGCCATGCCGTTGTCAGTTTGTTTTCGATTTATGAGTTTTAAAGTCCCTCTTGTATTTTAGCCCCTCTTTTATGTGGTACACACATGAAATTCAACAGGGTATGCTGCATTTTATTATTACTTATACAAAAGAGGAAGCTAACTATAATTTCTGAGAAACTCACGATTGATTGGACACTTGAAGGCAGCACAACAACGTACATAGACAATAATAGTGCATTGATTTGACGTATCAACGATATAAGGATGAGGCTTAGAAACGGGGAAATGCGAGGCTGTGCTGAGCTTTTTCCCCGTTTCGGGCCGAATCCTTATATCGTTGATATGTCAAGTCAGTGCACTATTATTGTCTCTATACTGCAATCTAAGAAAAACATTTTCAATTGTTGTTTAGTGTGTTAATGTTATTTATTTGATTTAAATACTGGGGAAAATCCCCCTTTAAAAATGCCTCATATCACACAGGCGGAAAAATATACAACACGTTCAAATGTACATTATTACCTGTTGAAAACATCAATCAATGGTGAACGAATTCGTTTGTTTATAGACTAAAATATCAACAATAAACATAAAATATAATGATTTATAGGTTGCATACAAAAAATATCAACAAGTGAAATATGTTTTTCTAAAAATTGTAAAAGAAACAACGCATCGTTGTTTACATTGGAAGCAAGAACAGGTTGTAGAGGTCGTACGAATAATTAAATATAATTTCGACAATTTCTATTTAAATATTCATGAGGAAAGTGATATCAGGTCAGTGACTGTATATGACATAGAAATATACGGTCAACGCATTTTGACTGCTCAAATAGAACGAGTGCAGTATAAAAAATAATAATATGAAGTAGAACATTCTCAGTGACCTTATCGGATTGAGACCAGGTATAGAATCGAATAGTATGTTATCTAAATAGGGACAAAGATATTAATTAAAAATTAATGTTTCACTTTTGATGAACCAACGGCATCGAAGTCTAACATTGTCAACACTTCTTGATATTTTTGTAAATGTATAATTTCCATGCTTACTTTGAATACGATCACTTAAAATGACCATATAGCAATTCAGAATACGAAAAGGACTTACAAAGAGATCCACAAAACAAAGTGTCGAAGTCAGATAATTAATTTAAAAACAAATGTGTCTTTTAGAATTGATCGTATCAAAATGAACGTTTCATATTTAAATTGGTTTACTGGTTTAATATATTTTATTAATCACTACTGAAATAGAAATCTGCATGTCCTGATGTATTTCCTATTTGACATGCCATAGTAACACTATTTTCTATCTCCCATGTTGTAGCATCCACATACGATAACAGAAAGTTTAATGTATTGTTAGGTTGAACATTGCCGACCAAGACCTCTCGATAATACATTGGACTGGTAGGAATAGGAAAAAATAATATCATAGATTTAGAAAAGTTGATTGACCCTTCTTTTGTTATTTTGAAATCTAAAAAAAATAAATATTGATTAAGTATTTTAAAAATGCATGTAAAATCTAAATTATTTAGTGTGTCATGATTAAAGAAGTAATTTTTAGAATATAATAATCATTTAACTTTTAAAAAGGACAAGTTCCACAGAAATCATACGCTAACTTATATCTGACCGGAGACTCGATTTTCTCATTCATAGGGATTGCAGATCGTTCAAAACTTGTAATACTCGGTACGAGTTCTAGCTCGACACTTGTCTATTGTTATGTTTAGTAGAAGCATGTGAACCTACGTGTGTTTTTGGGGTGTTTTTGTTTCCTTTTGGTCTTCTTGGATTGTCTCTTTTATTTGGGGCAGAAGCTATTTCTGCTGTATGATTTGCTCTTAACGGAAAGTTGTTGCCATTGTATTTTATTTTTTTTAATTATGCAGAACTGATTATCTACCTTAGTAGGTTAAGCTAGAGTCATATTTGATAATTACATATTATTTTCTGCATTTGTTAATTGGGTGCTATCGGCTCTCAATATAATATGCTTTGTGAAAATTTAAGACTAAAGATGTAATCGGATAGATCAAATAACGAACATTTGTTAGAAATAATGATTTTAAAATTTAAAAATTACTTAAAGGGGCACTAGCTACGAGAAAAAAAGAATATGATTTCTTTTGGTTTTAATCATTCATAAAGGTAAAATAATGAAATAATTATTCGTTTTTAGCAGCCAATTCGATTCAATTGTGTCAAAGAAATATCGCTGATGAATTATTCTTTTGTAAGTGAGTAATTTGACCTCATTGAATAATTATTCATGTGACCTTCAATTTAACCCATTACCTAGAAATTTGTTACGCATGCATAAGTCATGTCCATTCCTTCCCTTATAAGGAAACGAATGTCATCATAAAAGCGAAACAAAGGTGAATCATTTCGTTGACTGACTCGATTCTAAAAAAAAATCATTCTTAAACAGGTAAAAACGTTTATTAATCATTTAACATGAAATCAAACAGACCTATACAAATTCAATTGCACGATTTTGCAATCTATGTATGTTCATGTTTTTGTTTATATCGGGTTAAGTGACCATCGGCAGTATTCGGATGTCATCTCGATAGTAAATTCGATGGCGTCTAGATTAAAATACATAAGAAATTTTATATATATGATCGATTACCTGCTCTTTTTTTTTACTGTTTTACTCAGACTTATAGTAGTTTGTATATTCGTTTAAGATTTTTATGAATTAAATATGAGAATTCGAGACAAATTGGTGAACATGAATTTGACAGCTAGTGCCCCTAAGGGAGCCAATATTTTCGCTTGTATCAGGTTTAGATGTATTCCAATAAACAAAAATTGTGTTTGCATTAATAATCCTTTTCATTTTTTATACATAAAATAACGTTTAATTATCAAGAAGAAGTTGTATTTATATTACATTATAATTAATTACACTGTGTCTAAACCACACCGGCAAAATTTGTTCGGACTCGATGGTATCTAACATCCGGCACAATGACGGAACATTAATAGATAGAAGAAAGCTAGGTTTCTCCTTATTTTCTTATTTTTTTTATGATATCGAAGGATATATATACATATACAACTATTTTCTATTGTGATATGCAATATTGTCTACAACCGTTCTATATTAACGGAGAAATAAGTAAAAATGCACGTCAAAATGACGAATTGAGTGAACTTTGCCTCGAAATTGTTTAATTTCTCGTTAAATTGTTCACATTGTACGGAAAGAAAGGTACGGGAAGATAGATACTGACACGGAGATTGCAAAACTTGTTTTATGAACATCTCAATACTTGTATTTCTGAGTATGGAACGAAAGAAATGGGTCATGTCAAAATGGACTGGCCGGTTTCGTCAATGTTTACCACCCGGTTTGGTCATAGATTTCACAATACATAACCCGGTTTGGTCAAATAAAAAAAATCATAATCGCATTGCATTATTATTGATAATTTAACTTCAGTGTTAAAAAGGAGTATTTAAAATTGTGACCGGGTCGTTGGGAAACAAGTTCTTTCACAGGACAATGGCTTATTATTGACTAGTATATGATTAGTCTCAGATTCAAATAAATAATAAGCAAACACTAGAATTCCTACTCTTATAGAACACAAATAATTTTAATTTTACTTTGCATTCAAACATTTTTAACAGCAGAATAGATAGAAATGAAGGTTATAACGCAAATTGAGGTTAAAGCTCTCAAATATCCGTTTTCTATATGAATTATGGAAAATAATAAAGTTTAAACTTGAAATTAGAGTTAAACTTTGCGGTCTTAAAAAATCGAAACACACAATTGATATGTGATTTTCTCGTACAATAGGATGGACACCTTTATAAGTAATCTAATCATTCTATGTATGTAATCTTTTCTATGATCGTTAAAAATAATTCTTCTTAAGGATAAACGTTGATGATAAGACAAATGTATATATGCATGCATAATCGACATGGGAAATGAATGTGTATAGGAAGAAAAGGATTACGACTACCATGCATCAAAGGTGGGGTCGGAGGGGGGGGGGGGTGCAATCTATACGTCTTCTAGATTCGCCATTTATCTTATAAAGTGTATACCGAATTAAAATATTGTAAGAAATAAGAAAACAGGGACACCCGAGAAATCGAATTATGTGAGTTTGATTATGTTTATTATAAACATTCTCATTGATATTTTTAAACAAGCGACGACACTAAGTGATTCGAATTCATAGCGTTTTGAACTATTTGTATAAAGCTGCATATGTCAAAAGTTAGAAGGTTTGACTGTAACATATACAAGTATGGAACACAGATCTAACGATTTTTTTTTCAATTTGCCATGTCCATTGCCCTTGCCCTTGACCCCATTTCTATATTATTTTTCCTTTGGCCACAGACCTTCATCATAAATTGAGTTGCGACCATTTAAGCATTTGTGACATGTCAGTGCGTACATGCAAATATAAATAATATGTCTTATTTTATTTATTGAAAAAAACCCGCCAGTGAAGTTGTTTGCTATGTCCGATCCGATTCGTGAAATTTGAAATTTTCAGTTGTTACACATTTTTTTTTTTTCAAATTCAAGAAAGGTGTAATTTTGTTTGGAATTCTTGATTGTTTTTGGCTCACTTGACCCAACAGGAAAAGTTTTTTTTTCATCACTTGGCACCGGTCGACCGTCGTTCATTATCTTTCAATACAATTTTTTACATACATGTTCACATCTAAAATTACTAGGCTGCATTTAACAATCATATGTCTTTTTTAATTATAATTAGGGTATCTAGTTTTAAAAAGTTTACTGTGACACCGCTTGTCAACCAAGATGGTCTTCATGGCTAAGAAATAAACAAGGGGGGGGGGGCATGCAAGTGCATGATGTCAATTATTTAAAAACAGCCGTAGACATAGACAATTCGAAAGGGCCAGATGATTATCTTCAAAATGTTGAGCTCTGACATTTGTCCAATTACTATAAAATTCTCACATTAGTTCTTAAAGGAGTTATTGCACTGCCCTTAAATGACGAATTTGAAGTTCTTTTTGTCAAATTCTATCTATTATTTTCAAACATATATATAAAAGCCATATAGCAAAAATGACGTAGGAAGTCAAGAAGATATACAAATAAATCGACTTGGCCGATATCCTAATAAAACTTATTGACCTTTAATTAAGAGTTTTTTTTTCATTTCATACGTTTTTACACGCCCGTCACAATTTTGACAGGACGTATTATTGTATACATCCGTCCGTCCGTCTGTCCTTCCTTCCATCCGTCCGTTCCTCCATCTATCAGTCATTCTGTCCGTCCGTCCGTCTATCTATCCGTCTATCCTTCTGTCTAGCATAAACATGTTGCACCGTAACTTGAGAACAGCTTATCTAGTTTTTATGAAACTTAACAAAGTTATTTCTTGAAATGGTCAAACGATCTGTAAACTTTTTAGTGAAAATCAAATTAAATCTTTTTTAAGTGACAGAACTTTGTAAGTAAAACAGGAGTGAATTTTTTTTAACATGTCGCGCCATATCTCAAAACGATTTATCATTATTGCATCAAACTTTACACACTTCTTAGTTATATAAATCTGCATACTTTTTGGTGATTTTTTAAATTTTGTTTATTAAGCGTTATTTAGGTTTTCTTTGTAAAAAAAAGGGGGGGGGTGTCACATACTGCGATATATCACAAAACCTATATAAAAAATATCATAATGTTAATGTAAAAAAAAAATAATTAGATATCAGTGTTTGCTATTGAGTATTTATATTCCATTTAAAATTAGTTTGAAGATCAGTGAAATAACGGATAACGGACTTTCATAAGGAAAATGCGTAGTACTATAATTACCTATGTAAATAAATGTAAACTCGCTAAGTTTACTTTATAATAAATATATATTTAAATTCTTTCGAAAGACAATGTTCAGATCCGTGTTAACGTTGCTTTTCATAAATTGTTGGTTTTAAAAAAATATAAAAAAACCGGGTGATATATATAGACGAAACCGGGTGTTGTGTAGTAAACAACAATGACGAAACCGGTGTATTTCAATTTGACATGACCCATTTCTTTCGTTCCATACACAGAAATACAAGTATTGAGATGCTCATAATGACTAGTTTTGCAATCTTTGTGTCAGTATCTATCTTCCCGTACCTTTCTTTCCGTACAATGTGAACAATTTAACGAGAAATTAAACAATTTCGAGGCAAGGTTCACTCAATTCGTCATTTGACATGCATTTTTACTTATTTCTTCGTTAATATAGAACGCTTGTAGAAAATATTGCATATCACAATAGAAAATAGTTGTATATGTATATATATTCTTCGATATCATTAAAAAAATAAAAAAAATAAGGAGAAACCTATCTTTCTTCTGTCTATTGATGTTCCGTCATTGTGCCGGTTGTTAGATACCATCGAGTCCGATCAAATTTTGCCGGTGTGGTTTAGACACAGTGAATTATGTTTCTGTAGGTAAGGGATTTATCCAGTTAATACATTTATTTTTTTAAACCACCATAAAGGCGAATTCCAATAGACTTCATCTCAAGAAAGACGTTTGTACTAAAACAAATTACCCTTCATATCTCCTCCGACATAAGCATCTCCACAGTCTTCTCCGGGCGGACATTTACATCCTCTGGTTGTAATAACAAATCGAATAAGATCTCCACCTACCACAGTCTTCTGGATATCATCGTACGAACTGAGATGTTTTGGGACAGCAGGTTCGTGTGCCCAAAAACTACAAAATACACTATGCGCTATCATTGCAGGTAATACATGATGACACAAGACAGTAATCACGCACAATGTCAACGTGTTAAAAAATTCTGTGTTTGAAAGGGACTTATAGTAAAACTTAACGGTCCAATCACGATGACCCTTCAAGTGTCTTTTTAAACATGTTGCAATGATAAAATAATTAAATGGCCACATGCAGATAACAAACATTCGGTACTTTTTTTCGAACAAATAGTATGAATATAAACTGACATTCCGTTACCAGTTGGGCACTTGCAGATAACAAAAACTCAACAGAATTTTTAATCTTATAGTAGAAGTAAAAACATCGGATAACGAACTTTTAATGGTATTGTAAAAGAAAATTATTGTTTTAACTTACTTTCCATTACCAATGGGCCATTTGCAGATAAATCCCTTTATGTTGTCAGTGTTGTTAGCAAAGAAACCTGGTTTGCCATACATCATAAGTAAAGTATCTTCTATTATATACATAGAATACAGGTCTACAGTTAATACTCCTGTGAAAACAGTAAAAAGAAAATAATCTTTATTGTAATGTAAACATAATTAGTGTATTAAAAAGACAAAAAAAAACATTATTTAGCCAAAAAGTAAAAATTCTAAAAAAATAAATAACACATGGAAAAAAATACAAGAATTCTGCCCTCAGTTCGAATAAAGGAACCAATGTTTTCAACATGTTCCATGATAAAGGGGTTATGTTCTGGGGTAAGAACCATGATAGAGGGGTTATGTTCTGGGGTGAGAACCATGATAGAGGGGTTATGTTCTGGGGTAAGAACCATGATAGAGGGGTTTTGTTCTGGGGTAAGAACCATGATAGAGGGGTTATGTTCTGGGGTAAGAACCATGAAAAAGGGGTTTTGTTCTGGGGTAAGAACCATGATAGAGGGGTAATGTTCTGGGGTAAGAACCATGATAAAGGGGTTTTGTTCTGGGGTAAGAACCATGCTAGAGGGGTTATGTTCTGGGGTAAGAACCATGATAGAGGGGTTATGTTCTGGGGTAAGAACCATAACACTATGGGAAGATAAACAATTTTAAAATAAATAACTCCTTAGTTTTGTGTTAATTTTACGTTCAAGGAGGAAGACATTTTTATCCTCGAGCAAGTGGCACAGTTTACATATTCTAACCTTTCTATGAATTTTAAAATATCGACCTTATTCTATTTCTTAGTTATGCTCAACTTCGTGAAACATTTTCTTATAGAAAGGTCATTGGAAGCTAAATAAGGTTCCCTACCCAAGTTAAGTTTTTAGTTTTTATAAAGAAACAGTTTACTATTTTCATCATAACGGTTTTTTCATATTTTGAAACATATTTTGAAATTTCCTTTAAATTCGATTTATTTCATTCAAATCCTTACAATTTTTTACTCTATCTAAAAAGGTCTGGGTTGGATTAAATACTCTTTGAATATATGTCTACCAAGAATAATCACCACGGGGGTCAATCAGTCTTGACAATATCAATACTTCTTTGGATAAAGGATTTATATTTTCTGTAATATTCTCTGGGGCCATATATTGCGTTAATAAGAATTACAAACAAAGAGGCAGCGTGTTCATTTGTATTCCACACGAATAATAATACAAATAATATATGGGGTTTACATAAATCATATCAGACTGATACCAAAGGGAAGTAACTCAACGAACGTAAATCAAAGTACGTAAAGTACTATATAAGAATAATGATACATCTCCCTTCTCAACACAAATAAAAATAAAATAAAATGCACAAGCTATACAAATACAATAGACAAATTCAAATTAATGTTCCAATATAAAGTCAGTGTTCAATAATTGTCCTTGCATAATAAAGTTCATTACACAAGCATAAAAGACTCAAAATGCATGTATACACCATATATGAATTAGAAATATATATACAGGAAGTTACATTGATTCAATGATTTTAGGCTTTACTATACGTCCCGATCTTGTAATGTATAAACCATCAGAAGGAATTTGTTGGGTTTCTGTAGTTTCTGTATCGCTCGTAATTTGGGGCGAGTTATTTATGTTCGAAGTAGGTTCGGCTAATTCAGGGGGAGTTAGGTTGCACTGCGGTTCGTAACGAACAGGGGGTACAATTGTGTCATTTTCAACAGTAGTAAGGGGTACTTCCACTCTGGTTCTTATTATATGACGTCTATTGCGTCTATAAATACCACCATCTTGACTTTCTACAATGTAAGACCTACTAGCAGGGTGTTGACTAGAGATAATAGCAGGTTTCCAGAGTCCATTACTTCCCCTTATTCTGACAGAATCTCTGGAAATTAATGATTTTAATGGTTTTGAGCCGTTGTCATAGTACTTTTTCTGATAAGACTTTTTACAATCAATTTTATTCTGAACTTCGTTATAAATAGGTGTTTTTGGTACAAGTATCTCTAGAGTGGTAAGTAGAACTGATCTGAGTGTTCTGCACATCAGTAACTGGGAAGGGGTATATCCGATATCCAAAGGAGTTGTGCGATACTCCAAGAGAGCTACATATGGGTCTTTACCATCCTATTTACATTTATTAAACATATTTTTACAGTTTGTACCGTTTTCTCTACCAACCCATTAGATTGAGGGCAATGGGGACTGGATGTAACATGTTTAAAATCCCATTTTTTCGCAAACTCACTAAACTCTTGGGACGAATACTGAGGACCATTGTCAGAAACAACGGTCTCAGGGATGCCAAATGTACCCTTCAACTTATTAATGACAGTTGTACTTGTAGTACCATGTAGTTTATGGACTTCTAAATAGAGACTATAATAATCAACTATTACAATGTAATCGGCATTATTCCAATAAAAAAGATCAGTTGCTACAACTTGCCAAGGATATTGAGGAATTTTGTGCGGTTCTAATGGTTCTTTAGCATTAGAATTTCTACATTCCAAACAAACTGAACACTTTAACACCATGTCCGAGATATCCAATGACATTTAGGTCAAAACAGAACATCACGAGCTCTGCGAATACATTCCTCTACTCCCATGTGCCCAGTGTGAACTTTGTCCAACATGAGGGCCCTCAAACTAGTTGGAATAACAATTTTGTGTCCCTTAAAAATAATACCACTATTCACAGAAAGTTCAAGTCTATGGTTCCAAAATTCGAAAATTTGTGTAGGGCATTCACTACGAGATTGTGGCCAACCTTCAAGAATTACAGATTTTAAAATATCAAACTGGGGGTCTGACAACGTGGCCTTTTCGATTTCCTCTAGCTTTCTATCACTAATCGGTAGACTAGAAAACATCATGTGAACTTGTGCCTCAAAACTATCAGAAAAACCAGGGTAAGTGTCCGATAGAAATTTGCGCGACAGGGTATCAGCCACAGGGATACATTTTCCGGGCAAATGTACAACATCGAGTTCATAACGCTGTAACCGTAAAATCATGCGTTGCAATCTTGCGGGGGCGTCTAATAATTATTTCTTCATAATTGAAACTAGCGGTTTATGATCCGTTTCAACCCTGATACTACGACCATAAATGTATTGGTGAAATCTGGTACACCCAAAAACAATTGCGTCCATTTCTTTTTCTATCTGTGCGTAATTTATTTCTGATGTTGTTGAGGATTTTGAAGCGTAAGCTACCGGTTTGTCGTCTTGCAGTAAGACTGCGCCTAGACCGTATTTGGATGCGCCAACTTGTAAAGTAAAGTCTTTGGTTGTGTCATAATAAGAAAGAATCGGACCGGGTGACCTCGTCAAAATCTTCTTGACCTTTTGAAATGCCGCGATTTGAGGTTCGTCCCATGCAAATTCAACATCTTTATTCAATATGGCTCGCATTGGGCTAGTGATTTCCGCTAAGTTGGGCGCAAATTTTGAAAGATAATTGACCATACCCAATATAGTCTGCACTTCAGCTTTGTTAGAAAGGGGTGGCATATATCCGAGATAGCCTGGACCTTGTGAGGATCTGCCAGTAGACCAGATGAGGTTATAACATGGCCAAAATATGTAACCTCGGTGACCCCAACCTTTAATTTATCATCGTTAAGTTTCATGTCTTTTTCGCGAGAGATCTGTAATACTCGCCGCAGGTTTGAATCATGTTCTTCCCGGGTTGATCCGTAAACCAGTATGTCGTCGACGATCGCGACCACACCGTCAAGTTCTGCGTAGCACTCGTCAATATTCGCTTGAAAAAGGTCTTGTGAGCAATTGAGACCAAATGGCAAACGCTTGAAACGATAACGACCGTAGGGTGTATTAAAGGTAGTAAAATATGAAGACGGCTCGTGAAGACTAATGGTCCAATAATCTGATCGGACATCAAGTTAGTAAAATAATGAGCGTTCGATAATTGAGGCAGAATATCCTCTAATGTTTGCATCGGATAGTGCAGACGCTGAATCGCAGAGTTCAGATCTTTCGGGTCTAGGCATACCCTTAGCTTACCATTAGGTTTTTCGACAACGACAAGGGAATTAACCCAAGGTGTGGGGCCGTTTACTTTACAAATAATGTCCGCGTTCACCATGCGATCTAATTTTTAAACGACCACGTAACGCTACAGGAACGCGCCGTGTGGGTGTACAACTGGGGGTACCTCCGATTCAATGTGTATTGTTGCTTCGCCTGAAACAAGACCGACACCTTTGAAAATATCTGAATAATCTTTTAACACTGACGACTTAGTCATTGGGTCAGAGTCAGAAGTACATGTAGTTTTAGTGCTGTATACCAATTTTATCATATCATAATCCAAGCAAGACTGTAAGCCTAATATTGGTGGGGAATTAGTATCTAGACAGTAGAATTCTAACTTACTATTAACATAACCATGTTCACAAGGGAGGCAACAGACGCCAAGTGAGGGCATGGCATTACCATTATAAGCAGTCAAGATACGAGGGGACTTTTTGAGAGTGCCATTGAATTTGAGACTTTCAAATATATGTTTAGGCAAAATATTCACTTGAGAACCAGTGTCAAGCTTAAACTTAATTGGCTTTGAACAAACATTAATTGTAGCAAAAGCTTGATCTCTCTTTACCTTATCCTTATCATTAATGAAGTTATTATGTTCATTTATACAATCAATAAAAAAAACTCTTGGTCACTGTCACTATCTGTGTCTAGCACTACTTCGTCTACCCTTTGTTTGGATCTGCATACTTGGGCAAAATGATTCCACTTTTGGCAACTGTTGTACTTCTTTCCCTTCACCGGACATTCTTCGTGTTTGGAGTGTCTTCTCCCACAATTTCCACATCCTTGCTGTGAAGAATAACGATGGGGTTCGACTTTAACTCGATCTTGGTTGACTGGACCCGTCCTAGACGTATTGTGGTTCTTCCTAGATGAGGCACTGTTATACTGCAAGTGTCTCGGAAGATTTAATTCGTGTACGACTGTAGACGGTTCTAAATTTTTCATCTCCTTTAGTTGTCCTTGACTATACTCAAATGCCTGCGCGATCTGAATAGCTTTTTCCAATGTAAATGTGTCACCTTCGTTTAAAAGTTTTTCCTTCACTTTAGGCGAACTTGTCCCGAAATAAGACTGTTTCTGATCATCTCGTCAGTGTCCTTAAAATTACAGTCTTTAGCAATGAGCTTCAGTCGAGTAATAAACTGCTCAACAGTGTCACTACTTTGTGTTTCATGTCTAAATTTACACCTTGCAAGTAAAGAGTTCTGCTTTGGTTGAACATATGTAAGAAACTTGTCAAAATGGACAGAAAGTTTCTTTGCATCGTTTTCACTTAATTGCCATGTGTTATAAATATCTCTTCCTTTTTCACCAACCCACAATAGTAGATAAGTAATTTTTACCTTCTCGTCTTTTTCGGCGAGCGGTCCATCGAGGATAAGTCCCACGTGTTGTTTAAATTTTTTCCAAGTATCAACTAGATTTGTTGAATCCCAGTTCATCAGAGGCTGTGGTACTCCGTTGAGATCCATTTCCCGTATTTATCTGACACCATGTAATATTCTCTGGGGCCGTATATGGCGATAATAAGAATTACAAACAAAGAGGCAGCGTGTTCATTTGTATTCCACACGAATAATAATACAAATGATATATGGGGTTTACATAAATCATATCAGACTGATACCAAAGGGAAGTAACTCAACGAACGTAAATCAAAGTACGTAAAGTACTATATAAGAATAATGTTACATTTTCAGAATTCAGTCTTCCTAGATAAGATAGAGTATACAAAAATAATAATAAACTGTTCAAGGGAAAGATTACCTAATTCTAATTGGACTGATAAAATTATATGCAAAGTGGATATATGATGCAGTTGTTCTTATGGCCCGCAAATTTTTTTAGGGGGCTATGGGGTGGCTATTTGATGTCCAGTTGCAATATAAATGGATTTTGTAAGTCAGGAGCATGTTAATAAAAATTCTACTTTCACTAATTCACACGGACATTTGTTATAGTACATCGTTGAATAAGGTGCTTTGTACTTGAAATTCATAAAAGAACTTCGTTTTCAAAACAATGATACTATAATAACAATAATATTATATTGATGTGTATTTTTAAAATGTTAAATGCATGTGTGTTATCTAAGCATCATAATTAATATATCTATATTTTACAAACCTTTTATGTCATATTCAACTACTTCGTGGTTAAAAATCAGCTGTACAGCATCACCTTCTGAACTCTTTGAAGTCAAAAAGAAGTTGACTTCGCCACCAAATATTGGTAAGTCAGCAGCAGCAGTAGATGAAATTGGTTGGCAGGTTGTTGTATTGAAAAAATATGACACACGTGATCCATTTGTTAGATATGACACCAGGGAATCATAGGTATGTATTGGTATTTTTCTGGTATAAAATAGAACAAATCATAGATAAATATTGGTATTTATTTTATATGAAATAGAACGAAGTATTTATTGGTGATATTTTTTCTGATATCTTATAACATGCATAGACCAATAATCTTTTGTGGAGCATGGTTTTTAATTGATAAACTGTCTTATATTCAATTTTCATCGAAAGCTAATATTTATCTGAAGGAAAGGGAATAAAGATAGTTGTGTTTCTATCATGTCTATTGAAAATAAGTACAAAATAAATACAGTGATTAAAAAAATATTGGTCCTGTTAGATCATCGAACAAAAATTTTGGTTTTGATAGTAGTTGAAGTAAAAAGTTGTGATCCGAGTAATAAAACCCATGTCTCTCTTGCAAAAGATGAATAATCGCAGCTAATGAGACTACAAAGCACAAAACACACAAAAGGTAAAACGTGTATTAATCATGCTAAACAGTTTAAATGATGTTTTTTAAGATTGTTTTGGGGTAGTAATTTTGTTTCGTTTTTTATTTTTAATTTTTTTTCTGGTATTTTATTTGTATTATTTTATTGTGAAAATGAAGACTTACAAATCTCTCATCTAATAAATAGTAACGTTAAGATTAATAAGATAATTGGGTAAAGACTTGAATAAATATTTTAGAATCCTTATGATATAAAACTACTTAGCCAAATTGCTTTCTATGCCAAATTGTGCAATTCTAAACATAAATGGTTATTTGTCTTAAGATCAAACAAAGAGGCAGGCATTCCATTTCAAAACTATATATATATACCTTATCCTGACTTATGCTGAAGAAATCAACATACCTTTTTAAAATTGCATATCAGTGCGTACTGCATGGTTCCCGGAAGTTTGATAGTACAAAAACAGGTTTTTATGATCTGAACAACAGGGTAAATGTGCCCTCCTAATATTTTTTTTATATTCATATATAAGAAACTTTCAACAAGGGTTCTGTAGTTATCCCATACCCCTTAGATTTTATTCGATACCAAAACTATCCAAATAATTTGCATATTGACAAAGATACAGCTATGCGTAGGACCTATTTTGTTTAAAATAAAACCTACGTTATATTGTGTTGTCTGATCAGGCCAGAATTGGTGCTTCCATTCCTCTAAGTTATATACCACACATACGAACAGCAACAGTGTATACGGGATTAAAAAAGCATGTGTGCAAAAGAGGAAAACAACTGAAATTTCTAAATAACTCACGCTTGATTGGACACCTGGAGGCAACACAACAAAGTGAAAAATAATAATATGATGTAGAACATTCTCAGTGACCTTATCGGATTTAAACCAGGTATAGTCTGATGAATTCAATAATACTTTATCTATGTTGGGTTAAAGATATCAGTAGCAATGTCCCACTTCTGGTGAACCAAATGTCATGTTAAGAAATTATTTTTCCTTTATGAAATAAAAATTAATATAACAAGAGTGCACACGCTGAAATGTCTCGCGTTCTTTACTAATCATTGATATCATGTTGAAAGTTCTAAATATATAAACTTAACATGATATAGAAAATTATGTTAAGGTCATATTAACCAAACAAGAAATACATTGACACCTGACAATCATTCAATACACCTAAATATAGTTGACCTATTGCTTATAGTTTTCAAGAAAAAGACTAACAAAGAAAACGAAACATTGACCATGGACCATGAAAATGAGGTAACGGTCAGATGAATCATGCCAGACAGAAATGTACAGCTTTCAATTCTTCCATACATTAAATATAGTTGACCTATTGCTTATTGTTTAAGAAAAACCAAAACACAAAAACTTAACACTGGGCAATGAATCGTTAAAATGAGGTCAAGGTCAATTGAAACCTGCGAGACTGACATGTAAATCATAAAATATGTCCATACACCAAATATAGTTGTATATAGTATAAGAAAGAAAAAACTATATTTTATACCACTGAACCATGAAAATGAGGGCAAGGTCAGATGACACCTGCAAGCTAGACATGTACACCCTACAGTCCTTCCATACACCGAATATACTAGAACTATTGCTTATAGTATCTGAGATATGGATTTGACCACTAAAATTTAACCTTGTTCACTGATTCATTAAAGGAGGTCGAGGTCAAGTGAAAACTGTCTGACGAGCATGAAGACCTTGCAAGGTACGCACATACCAAATATAGTTATCCTAGCTATTACTCATAATTAGAGGGAAATTCACATTACAACCAGGTGCTCCGCAGGGCGCAGCTTTATACGACCGCAGAGGTCGAACCCTGAACAGTTGGGGCAAGTATGGACAAAACATTCAAGCGTAATACAACTCTGAATTTGGATTGTGATCAAATTTTTGACATTACATGTTTTTTTTTTTACACAAAACAAATGTCAAGATTTTACAAATCAATTAAAGATTTCTTCTTCAAACTTTTTAAATCTAAAATTAAATAGTTGACACAGCATAGGTTTCTGACACAGAATTAATGTGATCTAATGAACTTAAAAGTTGGTTTTTTTTTGTTTTGCCTTTGAGCAATTCACTATGCTGCTGAATATTCATCCTCTCAAAAAAATGTTTGAAGAAATTTTCATTTTATTTATGAAATCTGAAATGAGAAAAATTTAAACCCCCCCCCCTTTTTTTCACATCCCCGTTTCCCTTTTTCCAAAACTGATATCAATTCAAATTTCTAATGGAGTTTGCAACAATAACTACTCTTTTAAATACATCATAAAATATTAAAATGTAAAATAAAGTGCTTGTTATCACTGAATGGTAAAGATTGGTTGGTAGTAAAAGTGAATATACATTGTTTATTGTATAAAACAATAAAAAAAACTTCATCAGCAACATTTTATATTGGCAAATTTCCAATGAAGTTATTTACATAAAGTTATTGGCAAATAAAAATAGAAAATGACATCATAGTCATGTCTGGCAAATGTCCAACATACATTATCTAAAAACATTTTAGATAAGATAAGGAAAAAAAGCTTCATCAGCAACATTCTATATTGGCAAATTTCCAATGAAGTTATTTACATAAAGTTATTGGCAAATAAAAATAGAAAATGACATCATAGTCATGTCTGGCAAATTTCCAACATATATTATCAACTACTATTCTATACAAAGAAAGATAACTCCAATTGAAAATTAATTGCTATTGCACAATATTGTGCAATTAGATATTTCTTGCTATTGTGCAATACTGTGCAATTGAAAATTTCTTGCTATTGCACAATACTTGATATGGAATCCTGATTTGGACCAACTTGAAAACTGGGCCCATAATCAAAAATCAAAGTACATATTTAGATAAAGCATATCAAATAAGCCCAAGAATTTAATTTTTGTTAAAATCAAACTTAGTTTAATTTTGGACCCTTTGGACCTTAATGTAGACCAATTTGAAAACTGGACCAAAAATTAAGAATCTACATACACAGTTAGATTTGGCATATCAAAGAACCCATTTATTCAATTTTTGATGAAATCAAACAAAGTTTAATTTTGGACCCCCATTTGGACCAACTTGAAAACTAGGCCAATAATTAAAAATCTAAGTACATTTTTAAATTCAGCATATCAAAGAACCCCAATTATTCAATTTTTGATGAAATCACACAAAGTTCAATTTTGGACCCTTTGGGCCCCTCATTCATAAACTGTTAGGACCAAAACTCCCAAAATCAAACTCAACCTTCCTTTTATGGTCATAAACCTTGTGTTTAAATTTCATAGATTTCTATTTACTTATACTAAAGTTATGGTGCAAAAACCAAAAATAATGCTTATTTGGGCCCCTTTTTGGCCCCTAATTCATAAACTGTTGTGACATCAACTCCAAAAATCAATCCCAACCTTCCTTTTGTGGTTATAAACCTTGTGTTAAAATTTCATTGATTTCTATTTACTTATACTAAAGTTATTGTGCGAAAACCAAGAATAATGCTTATTTGGGCCCTTTTTTGGCCCTTAATTCCTAAACTGTTGGAACCAAAACTCCCAAAATCAATCCCAACCTTCCTTTTGTTGTCATAAACCTTGTGTCAAAATTTCATAGATTTCTATTCACTTAAACTAAAGTTATAGTGCGAAAACCAAGAAAATGCTTATTTGGGCACTTTTTGGCCCCTAATTCCTAAAATGTTGGGACCATTTATTCACTTTTACTAAAGTTAGAGTGCGAAAACTAAAAGTATTCAGAGGACGACGACGACGACGACGACGCAGGACGACGACGCCAAAGTGATAGCAATATACGACCAAAAAATTAAAATTTTTGCAGTCTTATAAAAAATCTTAACTTTGACACTGAACCATGAAAATAAGGTCAAGGACAATGAACATGCGACAGACGGAATCTTCGTAACATGAGTCATCTATATACAAAGTATAAAAAGCATCCAGGTCTTCCACCTTCTATAATTTAAAGCTTTTAAGAAGTAAGATAATGCCTGACACCGGATCACTATCCCTATGTCGAGTGTTATGTGACAAAAGTCGCAGTCGCGCCAAAAATAGTGGGAAAACAAATATTAATTCAAAATTGAACGGTCAGCGTTTGTATGAGTATTTCTTTCTTAACTTGATCGTGTATATGTCACCTTTTACTATGTAGTTATTGCAGCTAATAAAATAGATCAGAAAATAAATGTTTTGGTTTGTTTTTTAGGTGTGCATTAAACATTTTTGATACCTTCCATATATTCATTTGCATTTAGTTCTAATAAGATTTAATGCTTCTGGATATAAAAAAAAAATCTTGAAAACAAACAATGGGTCTGTAGAGGGTCAGGAGTAAACCATATATCTCATATGACTGTTGTCAGTCTGTTGAGGTAGTCTAGATGGTTACTCAGATGGCGTCCAGACTAATATACACATGAAATGCAGATACATATTATCAAGTCCATGTATTGTTAATCGTTTGTTCATATAGACCTTATGCAAGTTGGATATACGTTTTTTGTATGTTATTAAAAAATACAAGATAATGAATCAAATCGGTGAACAAGAACTACACGGATTATGCTCTTTTAGTTGCCATAACTCATACTTACCATAATAAAACTCGGATTAAGTTGACTACTGATTGTGTATCTAAGTAACGTTATCAATCCCACAAAACTTATCATTACTCAATGATCAATTTAAATGATTTAGAGGTCAGATGAACCCTACAATCATTTCAAGACCTATAGTGCTTATTGTTTCAAAGATTGTGATATTTTCATAAAAGCTAAATGTTTATCAATAACCACAGGCGCTTGTCTCTGAAAAAAATTCCCATATACCTTAATATAACACAAGGTACTTATAACTTGCAGTTTAGAAAAACGTCACACGGTGACGAAATTCCGTTAGATGCCCCTCTCTAGGCTGTCAACCCCACTAAAACTTGTTATATTGTAAATCTAAATTGATTTATCTTTACAATGGTGTATAAGACGCCTATATTTGTTGTCAGAATCATCCATAGCAATCCCACCCAAACATGTCAATAGTAATAATTTTGCCAACCGCTGATGAATTGGCAATAAAAGCGTCACATCTACTTATATATCTCGGTTTCTGATTGGTCAATTTTATGGGAAAGTCTAAATATTCTAAGAGTTATCTGATCTTGTTTCATTTTCATACCTAAAGTCGAGTCTGAATGACATTGACGTCATGGGAAAATTTGTATCTAAAAAAGGAAACTCGTAACTTATTAGACATACCACAAATAACACGTTAGTTTTTTTCACGGTATCTTATGCAATTTTACCAAATGGGTGATAAGTTCTATTCAGACAACAGTTTTTTATAAACAGTTTTTATAATTAATCATTTACCCCGAGATGTTTATTTCCCAATTTTCAGCAGTTGGTAAAATTATTACGATTAAATACTTGGGTAGGATTGCTACAGATAGTTCTGACAACAAATGTAGTTGTTCTCCATTCGTTTGATGTGTTTTGAGCTTTTGATTTTGCCCTTTGCTTAGGGACTTCACATTTAGAATTGCCCTTGGGAGTTTTGTACTTTTGTTACTTTACTTTCAACTTAGAATAAGTTCTCTATTCCTGTCTGTGATTTAAACAAAACCATATACCAATACAAATCTCAACGTGTACATTTTGACTCTAAATTAGAACCAACCTATTATCCTGACCAGTCAGAAGCCTGTAGTTCAGTTGTCATTGTTGGTTTATTTCACTTTTTATTTGTAAATTGTTTTGTTATTTATTAAGCCGTCAGTTTTCTCAATTGAATTGTTTCATATTCTTGATGTCTTGCCTTTTATAGCCATCTATATGGTATAGGTCTTTCTCGTTGTTGAAAGTCATACAGTTTCCTATAATTGCTTAAATCCACTACATCAGAACTTTGGTGGATAATCCTCTCATTTGCAATCATACATTAACCATCATATCATGAAAAGATACTATTAATCAAAGAGCTGAAGAGCTCTGAGGGAAAAGACGGCCATTGTTTCAATTTTTAGGGGGTATCTTTTGATAGTCTACATACAAAGAATGAGCAAAAGAACAGCTAGAACATATAGAAAGGCTGACAATAATGAAACTAATTGTTGTTTATTGTTATTTCATTTCCTTAGTCAAGAATTCATCATAGAGACAATTTGGACCAATAAGATCTGCACCTTCTAAATCAAAACATTTGATTTGAGTTGGGAGTTAATTATCTAAAATTCAATTGAATTTAACAACTACTACATTATATTTTAAAATTTTAATTATGTACAACTGAACGACAGGCTAAGACTATTCTCAATTTTTTGTGACAATATTCTCAAGAAAGTGAGGACTGAAAAATGTATTCAGTTTTAATTTTCCATTGATAAAGTTCCCAGTTACAACTCTCATCACAGGGATACATGTACTTATAAAATCAAATATGATTGATATAAAAGCTGTGTGAAGTTTGTTTCCAGATCCCACATTTTGATATATCTGTAAAATTCATGAATAAATAGCTTTAACCCTTTAACCGACAATCCCGCCTGTAGGCGTGATGGCGACAACCATTCTTTGATGGCCTGTATGACCCTCCATACTTTTTTTGAACTGCCCCAGCTGAACTGTCATGATAGCAGGGACTTCAACCAAGCAGTTCATGGTCCATCAACTCTTCTTAGATGTCTGTTCATGAAAATATGGCACTTTGAAGCCGTTTAAGAGTTCAAAATCAGAAAAACATGAAAAGTAGCCAAAATCAGGTGGGGGTGGGCATCTTTTGTTGGCCACTACGTAACTGGAAGTGACTGTTGGTAAAAACTATTATCATATATGCATGCATAGGTGGTATAGGAACACAACGAGGTATAATATGGCCAATAGGAATCTAGTCTGTAAAATCTAGGTCACCGTTTTGTCAAAAATCAATAAAAACGGACATTTAGGCAGACCTGACTTGACAATAATAATCCCCAAGCAAGACACTCAAGTCCAATATACTCCCAGCTAGCATGAATGGACTACTGTAACTATAGGGTAATACTTGAATGACAAAAAAACACCGTCTTGTCAGTGTTCACCTCTCAAGGTCGTTTTAAAATCGGAAAATAGACGGAAAATTACCATTTTTCACTGGGGGTGGGTTCAAACCCACGAGAAAATATTCCACCTCCCACCCAAAATTATTTTTTAATTGATGACTACTTATCATATATATACTTAATGTGACATTTTTAGTGTTCATATACATTAACTTTCATTTTAGTGGGTAATTACTCATCAATTGAGGTGCTCCTTAATTGGAGAAAGATTCTAAAAACATAACTTTACAGAAAGAATGAAAACTGCAGTTGCTCTCCCCAATCTCAATAGGTATAAACTACAAAAAGCAACATTTTTTTTTTTTTTTTTTTTTTTAACCATTTCAATAATTATGTTGGTACACATTTTTTTTTATATAGAAGACTACTTATCATATACTAAATGTCACATTTTAAATGTTCAGAAACATTTACTTTGATTTTAGTGTAAAATTACTCATCAATTGAGGTGCTCCTGAATTGGAGGAAGATTCTAAAAACAGAACTTTACAGAAACAATGAAAACTGCCGTTTCTCTCCCCAATCTCATGTATCCCCATTGACATCGTTTACCGCAAAAGTTGACCTACATATTATCTGGTTATAACCTCAGATTCAAGCATTTCATGTTGGTGTGTGAATCATCTACACTACAGCAAACATCATTAGGTTTATATTTAACAAATACGGATTTTAAATTAGTATACAAGTCAACTACTGTGAATGATTTTTATAATGAATAAAGGATATCCCTGTGTAGTGTGGCATTCCAACAATGACGTCACTAGGTTAGATATATTTAGAATATTTCGTAATACTGATTTTTCCGGACTGTAAAAGAAACGTATATAGTGTAAGGGAAAGCTCAATATACGATAATTTCATGAGAAACAGAAGGGAAATGTGTAAAAAATGTATTTAAAGTCAATCTGTTCTCCTTGTCATCAATTTCAGTATGACATTTTGAGGGGGTTTCCAAACTATCAATTAAAGTCAATCTGTTCTCCTTGTCATCAATTTCAGTATGACATTTTGAGGGGGTTTCCAAACTATCAAAACAAAATGATTGACGTGAGGGAATGATACTCTGGCCAACCCCATTAGGGAATTGTCGGCTTGAAGCCGTCTTTCCCCAAAAACCAGATTTGGCTATAATTATACATAATTTCTTAATAGCTGAGAGCATCTAATGTGTACTATTGTTTGTCTGTTTGTCTTTTTCATTTTTAGCCATGGCGTTGTCAGTTTATTTTTGATTTATGAGTTTGACTGTCCCTTTGGTATCTTTCGTCCCTCTTTCCTAATTATCAATGTAATCCTAACTTTATAGAGTACATTTCTTCAAACAATTTCCTTATTTGAAAATATTTCTTTCATTCAAAGTCTCTCGTCTCATTTTTTTCTTAAATTCTGTAAAATGAGAGTCTCTTGTATGTAAGAGATTTTATGGCTATTTAGTGTATTATTCCTTTGATCTTTTTTTGTGATAATTTTTCATATCATGCTACTTGCTTGAGATGGAAAATTATTGCTAGAAACTAAGCAGGCATGTGGCGTTGCTAACAAAATTGACATGAAATTGACAACGTCGTCATAGGTAAAATAGCGATAAACTCGACTCGATTGCCCTTCTCACTTTCGCCGTCCCAGCTCAAGCAAGAAAATCAATCTTGTTGAGATGATCAACGATAATCTATAATTCTATGCGTAATAACGAACTGTCCCAACTTTTGATGTATCATGTCCTAGGAAGTTTGTGCAGACTGATACCTGTAAAATTATTATAACTAAGACTAAAACAGATACTGTTGTACATTTTTAATAACTTCATTTAACATGGAATTCATATTTCCAATAAACTCTCATACTTATTTTCTGCTTTTGCGATAGTGATTTCAAACATACAATCTTAAAAGGGAGATAATTTGTAAAAACTCAAAAATGGAATTTATATTTCAAATTAATTTTCCTTCCTGGAGAGAGATTTAAAACAAGAAATATATGAAGGGTAAAAATTCAGTCAAACATAAAATTCCATTTTCTATCAGTAATAACTGCTTTTTTCAGTTTTTATTTTTTTTAATAAAAATCTTGAAAAATTTTGATGATTACATGTATATATGACAGGATATCATTAGGTGAATAAAAGAAAGACCCCGATGGAAGGCATACTACAACATAAAAAGTCATATATACAATAGCACTATGATGTAACATTTCCTCTCATACAACACATGTTCAAGAAGCCATCTATAGTCCTTTCATACTGATTTGCAATGTTTGATGGTTCTCCGTTAGCAAACTGTTTCTGCTATTACAGTTATAACATAATCTTGACTGACACTTTATTCAGTTTTTACTGTCAGTATATTCACAGTCAAATGACAGTTTTAACTGCCAATTTATTCACATTTTTTCTGTCAGTTTATTCATAGTTTTAACTGTGAGTTAATGCAGTATTTTTGGAGTGTCACACAGTTAAACACAAAGTTTTTGAAATTCCTCCACAGTTTCCTCAGTTAGTCATGTGACTTTTGGTAGATTTGTAACGAGATCCATGGCATGAACACCAATAAGCATCTTACTGATCTGTTTGGCATATTCTCTGCAAAAGATAACAATGGTAATCATTTGAATATTGCAAGAGAGAAAAAAACAACTATGCAAAACAATCCATTAGATTTGTAAAATATACTGTGGATTCATTATTATTTAGGGATTCAGAGACTTCATGTGTAAAGGTGAACAAAGTATAATAAGTTATTAATAAAGTACAATTTTAAACACACTTGCGTGCATGCTTTAACAATACAAACAAACTATTTTTTCCTCAAACCACATAAATAAATGAATCCACAATTACTATCATGGCTATTCAAATTTAAATTTTGAAAGATTCTAAATAGCTTATAATAATATAGAATGGAAAAATATACCATCAACAACTGAATTTGTAAAAGTTTGTTTGTTTTAGTTCCCCATTGATATTACACATTTTTCAATTTTTGTATCTATTTTGTTTCATGTATGCATTTTACATTTTGCTAGTCTTTTGCCTGTTTTTCTCATCGATCATATATTCTTATGTTTGAGTATGACTTGCCTCATTTAATCCTTTTAAGTACTTCTGAAAGGATTTTAAAATTTTGTACGCCAATCCCTTCCCCTGTAGTTCTGGTAAACATGTTGATATTTGCTGTGTTGCATATTTGATTTTGGTTCATTTATTGGTACATAAATTACGTCATTAGTTCCTCGTTTGAATTGATTTATATTTGTCATTTCTGGCCTTTTTTAGCTGACTATGCAGTATGGGCTTTACTCATTGTTGGAGGCCATTTATAAGTGATCTACAGTTGTTCTGTGTCATTTGGTCTCTTGTGAGGGGTTGTTTCATTGGCAATCATACCCTGTCTTCTTTTTTATACGATGAAGAATCAACACCATGCAGTCAGACACTCTTCCTAATTTCCTAAAACTCACTCAAAATATATTTTCTTTAAGAAATGAACACTTACTTGGCTTCCATTTTTTGGAAATCTGTACGGGACTGAGTATGAATAGAATTAAATATTGACACTAAATATCTACAGAGGTTTTCTAACTGTGGCATTGTTCTGTCCTCTGTTAAACCTGTAAACCACTGCTTAGGAAATGTTGATATGATCTGAAAATATAACACAGAATGTTACGAAACATCAAATTCTTTTTGGTACATTATATATATAAAATGTCCTGATAAAAGATTTGGTATTAAAAAGGAGATATGGTGCTTGCTTTTTAATTTATTTTGATATTAGGTTAAACATTATTGTTCAAAAATGACAAATGGATTAGACACAAGTTTTTCAACTTAGTAACGTCTTCTCCAATTTTGATATTAAACATTTATATTGGCTGATGTAGGGTTCTTTCCCTCTTCAACATTTTTTTTTACAGCACTCAGTAATTTTCTGTACAAATATAATGTATGTATACATTTTAAGTTTCGTCACTGAATTTTAATATGTATTTTCAATCAATGAAATACACACTAGTACATTGAACAGATATATCATGTTATGGAGGGGTATTTGCGAAAAATACCAGTCAAGGGAAATTTGGTCCCAAGACTGGTATTTTTCGCAAATACCCCTCCATAACATGATATATCTGTTTAATTACACCGAATCTATTTTGATTATAACTGTTTGTACAGGTCAAAGGAAATCTTTTTGTTACCACTAGAAAGCTGTAATCCATAAACAAGTTTATGCATAATTTGCATTTGTAAATAATTACATGATCTCATTAAGAATTATACCACAACAACTATTTTATGTGAATAAATTGAGTGTGCAAGATTGATAAACTTTTAATTTTGTTTACTAAAACACTATGTAAAATATTTATAAAATGAATATTCCATGTGTAATACAAACAGAAACATGAAAAATAACAGTGTCAACTATAAATGTTCAAACCATGAATTTTATGAAATATTGTGAATGGTAACATTACAGTTATTAAACACGATAGGGTGCTTATTCATCCCAGTAGTTGAGTTGGTGGATTTCTGTTGGTTAAGTCCGAAAGAGGGTGCAATTCAGCTTCTCCCTGTTGAATACTTTCAAAAATGTTATCACACTGATCTTCAGTTAAATCCAGGGTTTTCCCTGGGTCAATTATTTTTTTCGCCACCTCTTTCGCCAAAACAATATATTTTTCACTAAACATTTACTTTAAAACAACAGATTTTGTTTTTAACATAAAAGGGAAAAACAGGGCTCACACTACTTCAGAATTATAGGGAGAAGTGACTTCTCTTTTTGAAACTGATAGGGAGAAGTGGTGAGATTTGAAAGAGAAGTGCTCATTCGCGCGGTGCGCTACAATGTTTGGATTTTACAATAGTATAAAGGGCCATATGTAAATAATGTTCTTTTTATGTTGTTCAATTCATATGAGTAAAAAATTACAATTAAAGTAACATTTGAAACTTAAGGTTCTTGTGAGAAACTACCAACTAGATATCTAGCACTAAAAAAAAAAATTATTTTAAAAAATGTAAAGAAATTATAATATATCAATTACATGATTACAATTTAATTAAAAATTATCTTGTGTATGAAATTCAGTGTTTCTCATAAAAAAATATAAAAGTTATTAAGCTGGGCCATAATATATTGATATTAGTATAATAGTCTCAGAGTTAAGCAACTTTAATCAATAGTTTGAAAAAATATAGGGAATTATATACACCAATCAATTAGATGTAACCAAAAGTCTCTTAATGCGTGTGGAATGCGTAATTTTCCCCTTTGGGATCAATATTCTTCTGTCAGCTGTTCCATCCGTGCGTCCGTAGTAAATATTGTAAAAGTACGGATTTCGGTCATAGCTGGTCCGGTTCAGATCCGTATTTTAGAAATCGGTCAATGGCGGACGAATGCAAGAAAATTTACAAAAATAAACGATGTTTGACAAGTTATTTGGAAAGGAACATGACGGTTTTAATGCAATAAATGGATTAAACATTTACTGGAGGCAACTTTTGTCACGTTTAAATGAAGTAACAAACTTATTTTGCCGCCGAAATTTAGGTTGATGTACGTTTTCGAGTAACAAGCACCGAAACTTGCGGGAATGCAGGAAGTGATAAAAAGTTGTATTTTTATCAAATAACCTGCTACACACTGCGAAGACAACGCTTCAACCTCTTTTCTAAAGATAATGAATCGTTTATGTCTGAATTTCTTTAATTATCAGTAAAAAATTGATGTTTCATCAACTTGGTAAAAATGGGTAACACGAATTACCGAATAACAGTGTTATTATCCGAATAACTCATGTAATTACCGAATAACTCTTCAAATATCAATTTTAACACATTTAAGTGACTTTTAAACATATATTATTGAATAAAATTATAATAGAAGTGTATTTTATAACCTAAAAATAAAAAAAAAGTTGCAGGTAAGTTAATATTGATCATTATAAAATTATGGATATCGGTGTGTACTTCCAAGATGGCGACCAAGGAAAACGTAAGAAATGAAGAAAAGAAAGATTGCATACAATCCCTCAACGTGTTCATCTTAGACCACCAAAGTGGAGCCCTCACGCCACGTCACGGCAATGAACAATGTGAGGGTGGGCATTTTTTAAAATAAAATATGGAATAGTAAACTATTTAAATTAGTTTTTGTTTTAATTTTAGTTATTAAAAAAATATTATCTTTATCATATTTTTATATTTGTGATTTAGAAATGGATGTTAACTAAGCCCCTTTAAATCTATAAAATTACAACTATTAAGATATCCTGCACAAGGCACGGGCTTATCTGTCATAGTCCGCGGAAATACTTTATTTAGAATTTATTGTAAAAAAATTATAACTACTAAGATATCCTGCACAAGGCACGGGCTTATCTGTCATAGTCCGCGGAAATACTTTATTTAGAATTTATTGTAAAAAATTTATAACTACTAAGATATCCTGCACAAGGCACGGGCTTATCTGTCATAGTCCGCGGAAATACTTTATTTAGAATTTCAACCTGAAAACATGCGAAACAATACTATACATGCATTATGTATCAAGTGCATAAAACAGCAGTGGGGAAACAACAAAAGAAAAATGCATTAAACAGAATAAAAATAAATTGCATAAACAAAACTGTATACTTACTTAAACACTAAAATAATTGAAAAAAGATAATTGAACCTGCATTGGTTGCAACGTAAACATGTACTTACCAGTATACTAGTAACTACATACGAAATATACACAATAAAATTGAACATGAACAATATACGACAGGGGCGTAGCTAGAAAGAAACGATGTGGAAGCACCTACCGCCGAGCGGAGCGATGCGAAAAATTTTTGGGACCCTTTTTTTAATAATTTTTTATTTTAAATAATCAAAAATTATTGGTGAAACATTGAACATTATTACCCTTTGACAGAAAACTAACATAGGATGTACATATTGTATATAGTTGTAAATATTTATTTGTGTTCTATTTTTCATTATTATAATTATTGGTGTTGGTAAAGCAGCCTTGGTATACCAAGACAGTCACAAGCCTGTTTAATGCAGAGTGTCCATACTGTAATATAATTTCATTATCTCTTAATGATTAATTATGTTATAATAAAAGGTATGTATGAAAATTACTTACCTTTCTAACGCCTTGGCCATGTCATACTTGTTGTCTGTAAAGCAACAGTCCTTACAAAGGAACTTTAGAGACACATCTGACCAGGCCAATAACAATGCATCATTCATTGGGACACAAGCACTGTGAACCCAACGATCACAACAACTGCATTGAATGGTGCAATCAACACATTCTTCATCACATTGAACACACGGATATAAAGCCATTTTGAAAATGGAAGACAGCACACATGTATTCATGGCTTTTTATACAAAATCTTATATTTAGTTTTGAGAAAATTTTATTAGAATAAACATAAAAATCATCCATTCAGAAGCTTTGTTTTTATTAAAACAATCAATTATAATAATTTTTTGATTAGATTTGAATTGAATATGTGAAAATTCTTAATTACATTTTATTTAATGTTGAGTAAATTGTTATGAAAAGTAATTAGTGATTGGAGTAATTGCATTGCTTTGATGTACTGGTTAAATTTTCAAATCCTTTCTGAAAAACAATTATTAGACAATTCTCTGTATATACAGTAAATTATTTAATACTATATTTTCATAGCGTTTTCCTTTGAAGGCATATATGCAATCTTTCTTTTCTTCATTTCTTACGTTTTCCTTGGTCGCCATCTTGGAAGTACACACCGATATCCATAATTTTATAATGATCAATATTAACTTACCTGCAACTTTTTTTTTATTTTTAGGTTATAAAATACACTTCTATTATAATTTTATTCAATAATATATGTTTAAAAGTCACTTAAATGTGTTAATATTGATATTTGAAGAGTTATTCGGTAATTACATGAGTTATTCGGATAATAACACTGTTATTCGGTAATTCGAGGTACCGGGTAAAAATTGAAAATGTCCGATGACGGAAGCGACTGAAAGCGACTGTCGTCAAGAACAGGGCGACTTGATTTCGCTTTTGGGGGTCGGGGAAAGCGAAGTGACGATCGGGAAGGCGACTTCTTCGCCCAAGTCGCCTGGTAGCGTGAGCCCTGGAAAAATATTCATTGTATTTTAAACAACTTTTCTAAATGAGGGGGCCACTATACTTTTAATAATAAAGAAGATATAAGTCCTGGAATACAACAAAACTAATGGACATATTTTGATTATTTAATACCAGTATAGTTCGTAGGGAAAGTTTCTTTAAAAGAAAAATATTGATGTGCCCTTTTGTACTAATTGGTTTTTACAACAAAACAAAAGCTTTTATCACATGATATTTTGATCCCTCATTTCATGTGTAGTCATAACATTGAAGGGCTACTCTCATTCCCAACCTTTTGAATAGATTTCTTCATAACGACAGTTTTCTTTTCTTGACCATCGTAAATGAAAAAGTTGAGACTAAAACTATGCTTGAAACACACGTGTCACTCAAACGACTTTAAAGTAGTCTCCCTAATCATTTACCTATATTAAAGTCAAAGGATAATTAAAGTTTTGAATCGGAGATTTTTCTTGCTTTTGAAAATGTTTCGTAACAACAGCTTTCTTTTCTAAACTATCTTTAAAAGGAGAGGAGACGTCAAAAGTTTGCTTCAAACACGTGCGTCGCAAAGTCGTAAATAAATTCTGTATGGGACATTTAGCGGAAGCCGTTTAACCATATCATTTTGTCAAACAATTCAATCAACACCTTTATTAATTAGTCCTTTGTTGTCGATAGCTATAAAATGCAATCAGCTGATTATTGATTTCCTGTCCAAATCTTAATGAGGTCAAGGTGAATTCCGAGTATTGTCTGATCGGGTAAAGTCCGAGAAACTCGAAAAAAGTAAATAAACAAGATGGAGGAAAATAAATCGTTCTATATATTTCTTTCGCCAAATTCTTTCGCAAATGACGAATTTTTATCGCCACAATTATTATTTTTTTCGCAAATTGCGAAAATGGCGACCGCCAGCGGAAACCCTGGTTAAATCTGATTCATTGACATCAAAAACAGAATTATTTATATTTTCATTGTTATTGTTTTGATCTAAATTTGCAGTTGAATTTGCAGCGGTATACGACGAAATTAAAGCAGACATGTCACGCTTCTGCGCTGTGGATGTGTCACGAACATAGTTCTGTACACTCTGTTCATTCCTATGGCCTGAAATAGTGAAAATATGTCTGGCTTCAAATCCAGAATCACTAAGAACAGTTATACACGTTGCTCGCACACAGTGATTAGTGTATGATTTGCATAAATTTGCAGATTCTGAAATGTTTTTCATCATACTTCCTAAAGTGTTCTTCCCAAGGGGTTTATTTTCATACCATATTTCATCCTCTTCATCAAAAGAATCTCTTGGTCTCTGCCAAAACGCAGTTTGGTTTGGGTTTAGTTTACCAAGATACTTTTTGAAAGACAAAACTGGACACATTGGGGTTCCGGTGGCATACATTCTGCCCCCTTCCGGCTCAAAGTCTTCTTCATCCACTCCCTGGTGGTTCTTTGTCATTTCAGATGAAATTTTGTGTACATATTCTTTCCCTTCATCATCTTTAGAAATTTTAAAGTCTTGTGGCTTCATTTCACGGAGATTTTCTTGCCCCCGGCGGCAAAAATATAATAAAACCTCGAACCACACTTTGTTTAATAGTCCAGAAGGTAAATTAACATTGAATGTACGTGGATGTTCATACAGTTTCTTAATATCACCTTTGTCAACAGATTTTTTATGTTTAATTTGTCCCTTTCCTTCCTTCCTAAGTTTCTTGCACATTGCTTTGAAGATGTTGTTTGCAGTAGTAAATGCAGTATCTGTTATAACATCAAAGGGTTTGTTGTGCGGCGGCTGCTTTAGGTGCCTATTGATAGATTGTCGAATGACACAAAAGCTGCTTCTAGAATAGTAATCTCCATTTGCTTGGCGAATGTTAACATAAAATTCTTTTAACAAATTATTTAAACTGGCTGGGCTTCTGTCCTCTATATTTGCGTCTATTCCTTTAGACACACAATAGTCATAAACTAGTTTTAATGCAAACTTGGTTGACTTTTTAGTGTTATTTGCCAACACATCATTCATCAAATCATCGATATCTTCATCTTCAGCAGTACCAAATCTTTCAAACCCACGACCGCCTGCAGCCGTGTGAGCTGACATTTTTGTTTACATTATTCGGAATATCTCTATCAATCAATATTGATTAATCACGTTGCCTTAATAATTGGGATAAGAAGAGAAACGTTCGGAATAATTTGGCGGGAAGAGGCTCGCGAGGGTAAAAAAGGAATATCCAAAATGGCAAATACCATGGTATTTGCGTCAAATTCACCGGCAGAGGTGAAAAAAAGCCAAACAGTTTTGAAATGGAGAAAACAGTTTAGAATATGCAAAAAATACACTGGTTCTTAACCAATCAAAATGCAGCATTCTTACATAAGGTGTAATTATACTTAAAATAAGCTTTTCTATACTGTGAAAGTACTTTTATTCGTGGGGTACCAATTTTCGTGGTTTTCGGGATGATTTTATCCACGAATTTAAGTGTCCAACGAAATAAATCAACCGTTGTCCAAATCAAGACATGGAAAGATCCCCATCGGTAGGTTTGACTACTGATATGATCAAGAAAATATATTGAATAATGCAAAATCTGAAAATACTTTAATAGCAGTCACAGAACTACAAATGCATGCATGATTATACCCATTTAATCTTTAATAACCTAAACTGTACAACATTTGATCTTTTGCCATAAAATTTTTTTTTGATCCATGAAAGTCAGATTTCCGGTATTGGTATGATAAAGTGTTCATTTTATATCCTCATAGTTCTCGTACATATAGAAAATAATCATTTCATGCTGGGCTTGATTTTGATAAGAGTTATTTGATATTTCAAGATACGTTTATAACATTTGTTCATATTACTGTTTTCTTTAGATGACATGTTTATGGCCTAATTAACACCTTTGATGGTCTTAAATCTGTTGATCACTTTATCATGGGTTAATTAGCGTTATTACTACAATTTACAGGGTCAATGTTTACTTTGCAATTTCCTTCATACAGACTATATGTAACCTTCGTTTTTAAAGGCTTTAATTTTTAAATTATTTTTTTTTAGAAAATTAAAATCCACGAATTTAAAAACCCACGAACATGTAAATATTGCTCAAACCACGAAAATTGATACCCACGAACAGGGCTTTCCATTGAAATGGAAGTAGAAGGCTGAATTAAAATTATAGGCGGCTATAACATGCGTTCGGTGAAGCCGGACGCCCACCAAGCTGTAAGCTTGGTGCCTTACGGCATGGGGTCTGGGGGCCGCTCAAGGCCCCCAGAAGCTCTGGCATAAATAGAGCAAAATCCTGCATTCTCGCAAACTCCTGGCACCTAATTTAATCTTTCAAATGACCATTTTTTATGTATGAAATTAAAGAAAGAAAAAAAAAAAAAAAAACTCAAAGAAATTTCATTTTTTTTTATATGTCAGTTTTTTATTTTCATTACCTTATGCTTAAAATTCGTTTACTTTTAAAGGAGTTTTATTTAAATAATCATCCGGTTTGTTAGAAATCTTGATAGATTTATTTTGCATAACTACATGCATTTGTAAACAAATGACCCCCCTTTTCTCTCTAAAGACTGTTACGTGTATTTAAATCATACAATTATTTCTCAAGCATTGACAGAAAATTGATATATCCTCTGATTTTCTCTTTTTTTTTGTAAACTGTTCAATAAGTCGGATACATAAATCATTTTAAAAAAAATGTTATTTATTTGTGGTCGAGTCGACAATATTCTACTTTCGTTTTTGACCTTGATTCTCTGAACACCACGTGGGCTTTGAAAAATGAACTTCAAAAGATACTGTTTTCCAGATTCTGAACAATATGATCTACTACACTTTCTTTAATTTGACTAATATTATTCCATAACATAAGATTGTCATCTTATCTGATTGTCTTCACGTTTTAAAAGCCAAAAAAAGCCAACGAGTTAATGACCATCGGAACGTCTCTATTGTTATCGTTCAATGATCACCGGAACGTCTCTCTTGTTATCTTTGAAAAGAAACGATGCATTCTGACTTTAAATAGACAACCAATCAGTGACCTGAATTCATGTGAACTATATTTAGCCCAGGGTAAACATTGACTTTTCATCCTTGTTTATCGTGACCGCGACTTTGCGACAATTTATGTCTCTCGGCTGCCTGTAAACATTTGAAAAAGATATTTTTTTTCTTTTTGAATTTATATTTTTGGCAGTGAAGTAGCCGGCACTTGAAGCCACCGTAAGCGGCGGATTTCCGCCGGCTACCGGCTTCAATGGAAAGCCCTGCACGAATTAAAGTACTTTCACAGTATATGGAGATTCACCTATTAAGAATATTATTTAAAATGCCTTTTGAACCCAACAAATAAAATTGCTGGAAATAACTCTGACAAGCAATACTTTTTGATATAGCCTGTTGATTGTTCACCAACATGTTCCAAATACACAATATCTGTCCAAAATACTTACTGATTGACATTTTTGGATGGTTTCTTGACCAATGGGTGAATTACACAGACCAAGTATGATATAACGATTCAATAACCCATCCAGTGCGAGACTGTGTAGTACTTTACTGGAAAGGATTCCATGCCAACTCAAAATGTTACCTAGAAGCTGAAATATAAAACTTTGATATGTAACAAGGAATTAATGAATAAGTTTTTAACATAATGTAATGTGCAACTTGTGTGGCATTTTCTAATATTTTTGTTGTAAGCCACAATTTAACATTTCTTTTAAGTTACAGCAATCGATGAAAGATTGCTCAAAGGCAGAAGTATCACAAATGAATGATTACTATGAGTTAATATTTTATCACCTAGACATTGATGATGAATACTAGAGGTTTTCTGTGTAATTGAAATTTTCCAAAGAATTCCTGAATCTACGTCAACTCTTAATAAAAGATTAGAACACTTTTTGAAAAACATGCATTTTGTCGCCATACTACAGTAGAGACATATCTATTAAACAACCACAAGATCAAAACATCACAAAACGTATTCTTAATATCGTACGGCAATATTATTTCAAGATACTCAATTTGGGTATTGAGAAACTGAATGCTACACATATCATCCTATCATAATAAGCTTGATAGTCCAACAAGTAAATATATATATGATTTTATACAGATTAGACCATTGGTTTTCCTGTTTTAATGGTTTTACACTAGTCAATTTTGGGGGACTTTACAGCCTACTCTCTGGTGTCAATGCTCCCTGTTGAAGGCTTAATTTGAACCTATACCGTAATGGTTTAATTTTACAAATTGTGACTTGGATGGAGAGTTGCCTCATTGGGGCTCATACTACATCTTCTTATATATATATGTATATTAACCAAATCACATGTAAATATATTATGTGTTGCTATACTGCTATAATTTACCTTAATACATGTCCAGGACTGTCGATGAAAGAATACAGATGAGCCAGATCCTCTATTTTCCGTTACTCTGAAACGAAAATTATCATAATTTTCAAAATAAAGTCTGATCTTTCTGTTCAATAATTTTCAGTGTCACACTTCTGTAGTCAACTACGAAATATAGGTCAAAACCCTTCAAACTTTTTTTTACAAAAGATGATTGCTTCCATTTTTTATTTACAAATGTATAAATTAACAATAAAAAAATAATCTATATTGTATATATATATATAATAGTGTTATTAGGAGATGAGATCAAAAGACTTACGATTTGGGATAGAGAGGCATAAATACATCATCATCAAGAGTCTTTTTCATTCTATTAACAACAGCTCTCAGTAATTCCTGTAAAAAAAGATGTAGAATTATAAGTTTACATTTCAGGCAAAAATTCAATAAGAGGTTCTGCCCCAATATTTCAAATTCAACTTTTCAAGGTGTAAATAATGTTTTAGGAAAGAATATCGACAGATTACTTTCAAATCACTAAGATAAACCAATATTAAATTGGTGCATAATACCAGCACTTTAATGTATTTTTTTCATTTAATCAGTGTTTATACTGCACAGATTGATAATAATACACATTTCAACTCTGAAAAGTTCCTTCTACAACTATATATAGTTATAAGAAGATGTGGTATGAGTGCTAATGAGACAACTCTCCATCCAAGTCACAATTTGTAAAATTAAACCATTATGATATAGCTTCAAATTAAGCCTTCAATAGGGAGCATTGACAAGTAATCCATTATAGGTCTTCAACACAGAGCTTTCGCTCACACTGAACAGAAAGCTATAAAGGGCCTAAAAAATGACTAGTATAAAACCATTCAAACAGGAAAAACAACCGTCTAATCTATATAAAAAAGAGAAACAAGAAAAACTTATGAACCACATCAACAAATGACAACATCAGATTCTTGACTTAGGACAGGTATATACAAAGGCAGCAAGTTTAAACATTTTAATAGGTATCAACCTACATTCTTATCGGCTATTTTTAAAACAAAACATGCATTTAAAACTTATGTTTAGTTTAAGTAGCACCAAATTACTACCACTTCACATTAGAAACAACCCAAACCTTATGTTATGGAAAGAAAACTGATAATCCTAGACAAGTAAGATTGGGAGCCAAACACACCATGCAACCAGAAAGATACTAATTCACAACCTCAAAGTTTAAAGTCTATTGATGAACTACTGAGACCACTTGCCCACTCAAGCCCCTTTAGGAAAAAAAGGGTTACTGAGACCACTTGCCTACTCAGGCCCGTTTAGGAAAGGAGTTACTGAGACCACTTGCCCACTCAAGCCCCTTTAGGAAAGTGAGTTACTGAGATCACTTGCCCACTCAAGCCCCTTTAGGAAAGGAGTTACTGAAACCACTTGCCTACTCAAGCCCCTTTAGGAAAGGAATTACTGAGACCACTTGCCCACTCAAGCCCCTTTAGGAAAGGAGTTACTTAGACCACTTGCCCACTCAAGCCCCTTTAGGAAATGAGTTACTGAGACCCCTTGCCCACTCAAGTCCCTTTAGGAAAGGATTACTGAGACCACTTGCCCACTCAAGCCCCTTTAGGAAAGGAGTTACTTAGACCACTTGCCCACTCAAGCCCCTTTGGGAAAGGAGTTACTTAGACTACTTGGCCACTCAAGCCTCTTTAGGAAAGGAATTACTTAGACCACTTGCCCACTCAAGCCCCTTTAGGAAAGGAGTTACTGAGACCACTTGCCCACTCAAGCCTCTTTAGGAAAGGAATTACTTAGACCACTTGCCCACTCAAGCCCCTTTAGGAAAGGAGTTACTTAGACCACTTGCCCACTCAAGCCTCTTTAGGAAAGGAATTACTTAGACCACTTGCCCACTCAAGCCCCTTTAGGAAAGGAGTTACTGAGACCACTTGCCCACTCAAGCCTCTTTAGGAAAGGAGTTACTTAGACCACTTGCCCACTCAAGCCCCTTTAGGAAAGGAGTTACTTAGACCACTTGCCCACTCAAGCCCCTTTAGGAAAGGAGTTACTGAGACCACTTGCCCACTCAAGCCCCTTTAGGAAAGGAGTTACTTAGACCACTTGCCCACTCAAGCCCCTTTAGGAAATGAGTTACTGAGACCCCTTGCCCACTCAAGTCCCTTTAGGAAAGGATTACTGAGACCACTTGCCCACTCAAGCCTCTTTAGGAAAGGAGTTACTTAGACCACTTGCCCACTCAAGCCCCTTTAGGAAGGAAGTTACTGAGACCACTTGCCCACTCATGCCCCTTTAGGAAAGGAGTTACTTGGACCACTTGCCCACTCAAGCCACTTTAGGAAAGGAGTTACTTAGACCACTTGCCCACTCAAGCCCCTTTAGGAAAGGAGTTACTTAGACCACTTGGCTATGCAAGCCCTTTAAGGAGAGAAGTTAAATCAAGATTTTTAAAACCTGCTTTTGATTGACTGTGCTCTTTATAATGCCTGTAAATGTGTTTACAACATGGAATGTCTCCTTACCTGTGTTTTTTTATTATCAGCATGAACTGATGGATATTCATTTATAATTTTTTGAACGACATTTACTAGCCTGGAAGTTTGTGTTGTTGATAATGGATCCCAAATTTTCTCAGCAAATACTGAAAAGCAAGATGACTTTCAAATCAGTGTGCATACAAATCAATCTTGAACATTAAATTTATCGTTTATTTCTTTTACAATTCAATAGTAAAGTATGAACAACTTATAGCATCATATCAAGAATCATATAATATAACAAAAGTGCAAATTTATAAGATTTATTCGAAGTTTGAAAGTAAAATCAAATTAAACAAAGGCAAAATAAAAATGTATTTCTTTAAACTGTTCTCAAATGTTTTCTATTGACAGTGACCCAAAACTCTCCCTTTGTGCAACTCTCAAATACGCATTGCTGAAATCAGGAACCATATATGGAAGCTATAAATACATTTCAACACTGAACATGCAATATAACTGTCAAAGAATCAATTTTCTTTTTTCAAAGAGACTTAATGTAGAAATGGCCTTCTATCATGTCTATTCGGACTATCTGGTCAATACACTTATTGCTATTTGCCACACTCATGTTTGTGCAATATTTTTACATCATTAGTGTCACGAGATCTTGGGTAAAGTTTTGCAGATATCTTAACAAGATAACATGGATAAGGTCTATAAAAAAAAAGATTAGGGCCTTTTTTTAAATTGCCTATCTTACCAGTAAGACGAGGTTGAATAATTTTTTCCACAATAGTGGGTAATAATTTTACATCATCATCAACATTTTCCACTAATTCTTCAAGTTTTGAACCATAAAAAAGCATGGTCTCAAACCAACTGTTCTCTTCAAAATCTCGACAACTTTCCTGTAAAAGAAAGATTTCATGTTTGATAATCATACATATTAGCTTTTTTAACTGTTATATTTCTGTTTTTATTCAAATTTCTTCTTTAATGTAATATCCCTCCGGCAGTGGCTTAGAATTGATAATGTCTTTTTAAAACATAAAAGATTTCAATTATAGTTGTCAATTAGGTCTGGATTTTAACTACATTTGGTTGGGTCTAGGAAATCCAGGGCTCACAATGTGGGAAACACTAAATATTGAAGTTTGCCTTTATAGCTTGCTGTTCAGTGCGAGCCAAGGCTCTGTGTTGAAGGCTGTTCTTTGACCTATAATTGATAACTTTCTATACATTGTGACTTAGATGGAAAGTTGTTTCATTGGCACTCATACCAAATCTTATTTTTACTCTGAAATTTTAGCTAGGAATGGTGGGCATAAATCTCCTCCTTTTATTGTTTATTTGTGATCCTAGCTACCTGTAATGGATTCCAGTTGATCAGCTGTAACCGTACAAATGGATTCACAAGCTTTGGTAGACATAGTCCTATATAGGCCTCTTTATATGTATCATTGTATAAAGACCTCCAGTCCTCAAATCTTTCTCGTATGGAATGGATCTCACTAAAATCTTCTACAACGTCTTCAAATAATCTCTCCACTCCAGTGTGTATGCTTTCTAAGAATAAAAGAAACATTCCTGGGTTAAAAATAGCTCATCAGGGTTAATTCTTTTAAATTCATGTTCCAAAAGATAAAATACTGAAGTAATATTTCTTGCAAATGAATATGATTATCATGATTATTATAAATACAATTACATTGCAATTTCCAACTAATTTTTGTTCCCAAATTAACAAACATTACTTCAGGAATTATTTTTTCAATCTTTCATATTCAATTTGGAAGAAAACCTAATATTTAATAAAATATCAGCATAAATTGCATAGCTTTCTACTGTATTCTCAATATTTCTTTTCACACTCAGTAAAAACTGTACATAAATGCTGTAGGCAATGCAATTATTTCTTATTGTACAGAATGTTTTCATGCAAGGATAAAAATCTTGTCTGTCATAGAAATATTGTCAATATGCAAACAATGGCAAATCATTATACCCAAGTTTATAAAGAACTAACAACACATTGTAATATTAAATGTAAAAAAATAAAGCATTATCATGCTAAAACATGGCCTTTGGGAGGCTTTTTTTGTGCATCTGTAAGTGGGTGGGGTTAAATGAATAAAATATATTTCCACCTTTTTCAAGATTAAATTTAGTAATTTCTGATTGGTTTTGTTCATCATCTGAGGATAGACCATCATGGTGACCTACAATATCTTTAGACTCTCTCAACCTTCGTCTCCTGGCCCTGAAAAAGAGAAGTTAGAATAATAATGGCAAATTGTTTGCTAGATAAATGAAGGGTACAAACCATATAAATTATCATTTTGTATTTTGAAAAATCTCAAGTTTGTGTTTTATGTTTGTTTAGTTTTGATAAGGAATGGTTCTCCAGACGTAAAACAAATTCATAAAAAAGACATGTTTGCTAATTATATATATAAATTGGAAGATGTGGTATGATTGCCAATGAGACAACTGTCCACCAGAGACCAAAATGACACATACATTAACAACTATAGGTCACCGTACGGTCTTCAACAATGAGCAAAGCCCATACTGCATAGTCAGCTATAAATTCTCCGATATGACAATGTAAAACAATTCAAACAAGAAAACTATGGCCTTATTTATATGTATATTTTGCATGCGTATATTGGTGAAACTCAAGTTTTGAGTAATTCTTCTTGTCAGTATTGGAGAGCTTTCTTACACAAAAATGAACTAGAGCTTTCTTACACAAAAATGAACTAGAGGCTCTAAAGAGCCTGTGTTGCTCACCTTGGTCTATGTGAATATTAAACAAAGGAAGCAGATTGATTCATGACAAAATTGTGTTTTGGTGATGGTGATGTGTTTGTACATCTTACTTTACTAAACAGTCTTGCTGCTTACAATTATCTCTATCTATAAAGAACTTGGCCCAGTAGTTTCAGTGGAAAATGTTAATAAAAATTTACAAATTTTATGAAAATTGTTAAAAATTGACTATAAAGGACAATAACTCCTTAGGGGGTCAATTGACCATTTCGGTCATTTGACTTATTTGTAAATCTTACTTTCCTGAACATTATTGCTGTTTACAGTTTATCTCTATCTATAAAAATATTCAAGATAATAACCAAAATAAGCAAAATTTCCTTAAAATTACCGATTCAGGGGCAGCAACCCAACAACAGGTTGTCTGATTCATCTGAAAATTTCAGGGCAGATAGATGTTGACCTGATAAACAATTTTACCCCACATCAGATTTGCTCTAAATGCTTTGGTTTTTGAGTTATAAGCCAAAAACTGCATTTTACCCCTATGTTCTATTTTAAGCTGTGGTGGCCATCTTGATTTGATGGCCAGGTCACCGGACACATTTTTTAAAACTAGATACCCCAAAGATGATTGTGGCCAAGTTTGGATTAATTTGGCCCAGTAGTTTAAGAGATGAAGATTTTTGTAAATGATAACCAAGATTTATGAAAAATGGTTAAAAATTGACAATAAAGGGCAATAACTCCTAAAGGGGTCAACTGACCATTTCGGTCACTTGACTTATTTGTAAATCTTACTTTGCTGAACATTATTGAAGTTACAGTTTATCTCTATCTATAATAACATTCAAGATAATAAATAACCAAAAACAGCAAAATTTCCTTAAAATTACCAATTCAGGGGCAGCAACCCAACAACAGATTGTCCGATTCAACTGAAAATTTCAGGGCAGATAGATCTTGACCTGATGAACAATTTTACTCATGTCAGAATTGTTCTAAATGCTTTGGTTTTTTGAGTTATAAGCCAAAAACTGCATTTTACCCCTATGTTCTATTTTTAGCCGTGGCGGACATCTTGATTTGATGGTCGGGTCACCGGAGACATTTTTCAAACTAGATACCCCAAAGATGATTGTGGCCAAGTTTGGATTAATTTGGCCCGGTAGTTTCAGAGGAGAAGATTTTTGTAAAAGATAACTAAGATTTACGAAAAATGGTTTAAAATTGACTATAAAAGGCAATAACTCCTAAACGGGTCAACTGACCATTTCGGTCATTTGACTTATTTGTAAATCTTACTTTGCTGAACATTATTGCTGTTTACAGTTTATCTCTATCTATAAAAATATTCAAGATAATAACCAAAATAAGCAAAATTTCCTTAAAATTACCGATTCAGGGGCAGCAACCCAACAACAGGTTGTCTGATTCATCTGAAAATTTCAGGGCAGATAGATGTTGACCTGATAAACAATTTTACCCCACATCAGATTTGCTCTAAATGCTTTGGTTTTTGAGTTATAAGCCAAAAACTGCATTTTACCCCTATGTTCTATTTTTAGCTGTGGTGGCCATCTTGATTTGATGGCCAGGTCACCGGACACATTTTTTAAACTAGATACCCCAAAGATGATTGTGGCCAAGTTTGGATTAATTTGGCCCAGTAGTTTCAGAGATGAAGATTTTTGTAAATGATAACCAAGATTTATGAAAAATGGTTAAAAATTGACAATAAAGGGCAATAACTCCTAAACGGGTCAACTGACCATTTCAGTCACTTGACTTATTTGTAAATCTTACTTTGCTGAACATTATTGAAGTTACAGTTTATCTCTATCTATAATAACATTCAAGATAATAAATAACCAAAAACAGCAAAATTTCCTTAAAATTACCAATTCAGGGGCAGCAACCCAACAACAGATTGTCCGATTCAACTGAAAATTTCAGGGCAGATAAATCTTGACCTGATGAACAATTTTACTCATGTCAGATTTGTTCTAAATGCTTTGGTTTTTTGAGTTATAAGCCAAAAACTGCATTTTACCCCTATGTTCTATTTTTAGCCGTGGCGGACATCTTGATTTGATGGCCGGGTCACCGGAGACATTTTTCAAACTAGATACCCCAAAGATGATTGTGGCCAAGTTTGGATTAATTTGGCCCGGTAGTTTCAGAGGAGAAGATTTTTGTAAAAGACAACTAAGATTTACGAAAAATGGTTTAAAATTGACTATAAAGGGCAATAACTCCTAAACGGGTCAACTGACCATTTCGGTCACGTTGACTTATTTGTAAATCTTACTTTGCTGAACATTATTGCTGTTTACAGTTTATCTCTATCTATAATAATATTCAAGATAATAACCAAAAACAGCAAAATTTCCTTTAAATTACCAATTCAGGGGCAGCAACCCAACAACCGAATGTCCGATTCATCTGAAAATTTCAGGGCAGATAGATCTTGACCTGATAAACAGTTTGACCCCCATGTCAGATTTGATCTAAATGCTTTGGTTTTTGAGTTATAAGCCAAAAACTGCATTTTACCCCTATGTTCTATTTTTAGCCATGGCGGCCATGTTTTTTGATGAAATGGGAATTAAAACACAAACTTTATTCTAGATACCCTAGGAATCAATTAGACGAAGTTTGGTTTGAATTGGTTCAGTAGTTTCAGAGGAGAAGATCTTTGAAATAATTTACGACGACGACGACGGACGGATGACGACTAAGGACGACGACGGACGCCAAGTGATGGCAAAAGCTCACATTTCCTTTTAGGAAAGGTGAGCTAAAAATATGAGTATACAATGTAGAAATAAATTCACAGGAACACAATGGACACAAAAGCAGAGTCTGCTGTAAGTTTTGTGTTTTTATGAAATTTCTGAAAACATACCTCCTGGCCTCTCTTTCTGCAACTCTTCTTTGTCTTTCCTGGTCCTCCGATGTCTCCATGACAACTATTGCTTTACCTGAAAGATTAAAGGTTACAAACTTAAGGTTTGAAGCATTTAGTATTCCAACATGAACCATGTAAATCCTGCACTTTCTATTTTTAGATAATCTATAACTAAATTATTATTGCTTGGGTCCATATTCAAAATAAGGAGGGTTTATTCAATAAAATTTTGAATATCTTTTTGCAATGGAAATGAACCTGTCATCAAATAAGTTGGAGTTTACCTATGGATTCCAATTTTTGCAAAGTGTACTCTTTCATTGAATGAACACTATTTTTCACTCTGCAAAAATTTAAATGGCCAGATAAACTACAGTTGATTCTAGAAAAAAGTTTTATTATGATCACTTACCTTTGTAATCTACAAATAATTTCTTGTATAACTATAGTTAGCTTACCTATTTTACAATATCATTTAAGTATTTTTGGGGGGAAATTTAATAATGGGATTTTGCCATAACATTAATTTATAAGTATGACATACAAAAAGGAAAATTCAATTCTAAAAAGGCCTAAAATAAAATATTGTTTGTTTCCCCAATCCCGACCGACCCTGCAAAATTGGTGCTACTCATAAAATTTTATTGTCAAAACTAAGTGAAATATTATTTTATTCATTTTGGATTTTCAGGCTTGCCGGATCATCCGATAATGTCAGGCTTTTTGGAAAAATAAAATTGTTTCCCTACCTACCTACCCACACCTAGCTTGGCAGGGTCGGGATTGGGGAAACAAACAATATTTTAATTTAGGCCAAAGTCATAAGAACTGAGGACTGAGGACTATAAAGAATTTTCTATTATTTTCCTGATCTCTATATTACAGGAAATAAGTAACAATGTATTGTGCTTAATGTTACGACTTTTTCATGATTATTACACATGTTTGTACATTGCAGACAAACTTTTATAAATAAAAGGAGATGATTACAAAGGCTTATAATTAGTTAATGTTATTTGTAAAAAAAAAATTGTCTCAACTCCAACCATTGTGCAAAAAAGGAAGAGATACCAAGATCATATCAAAGTCAAAGCATCATTATCTAATAGACATCATCAATTAGACAGAATGCTATATGATTATTGGGACAGAATGGAGTAAACTGGTATAAATACCGACTTGTCATATAATCTTGACATTGGTCTCGTACATCTTGTTGGCGACGGGATATCAGCCTCTCTGTTCGATTACTTAGCAAGTTAAGCATTTTATTCTCAAGATCGTTGATGGTAGGCACCTAAAATAAAAAGAAAATGAATATGACACATATGTAGTGATAAAAAAATTTATGTGTGAAAATACAGTTTCCTAGGCTTTACTTTTGTTTTTACATTTAAAAAGAATCCTTTGTCTTAGAACTGATATCAAGTGAATTTTCTGACTGTAGTTGAAATTTGAAATTGTATAACAGAATGAATTGAAGTTTTTTCATAGTCATTTCGATATTTTTTCAAACTGTTTAAAAGTTTAAAATGATATTACAAGTTATGCTGTAGTTATTATATTTTTACTGAAAACTGAAAAATTGTTGAAACGTTTTGGTGAAATGTTAAATGAAATCAATGAATAAAATGCAATTTTTCCTGTTGTTTATACTGTCCATTTTGTGTATTCAGGTTTTCTACATAGCAAGTTCCTGACATGCTTATGCTTTGTATAATGTAATAATCTATAAAAGTAGTTCTCATTTTAAGAAATCTCCTAGACATGTGTATATCCATGGCTGACCTAACTGAAACTTAAGTCATATACATAAAGAACAATTTAACATACAAATCAAGAGTTTTCAAAGAGAATTCTAATGTCTATTTCATGGATAAAATGTAGTACTCTGATTTTTTGATATATCTTCCTTATTGCTCATAAGAATTGTAGTTGCAAAAATAAATTTGTCTTTACTAATTTCAATTATCTTTAAAGTGAAAGAGGTAAATATATTTCATAAATAAAACTGACAAAACAAGGATGACAACCCTCACATGGCCCCTGTGCCACTTGTATTTATGTAAATCAAAATCAAATGCATTAAAATAAAAAAATAAAACTTTTTTCAAGTATTATATATTCTGCAGAATTTGTAACTTAAAAATGTATAAAAATTTTAAGAAAAATCTTTTAGCACATAATAATTTAACCAGGATACAAAATTATAAGAAATATACAAGTGGCATTAGCCCAACCCTCTTTCACGGGACAGAATCCCTCCCAACATAGAAGAGACACCCACCTTCTCATTGAGACATTCAACCAAGTCTCTCACATACCCCCTCATTTCTTGGAAGAAGCGATATTGCTCTTCCAACCCTTTGACACGTTCTTTACACGTGTCAATACTGGTTGACGATTCCTCAATGTCTGTCTCCAGTGTGTCTCGCTCACGCACATGGCTACGATGTACTTCATCCATAGAGGTCAGTCTGCAAAGATACAGTATGGTAAATGATGAAATATTTCTGATGAATTATGCAAACAAAAAAGTCCTTTTATCACATAAACTTTGAATATCTGAATATATAATGTAAATAGAAGTCAAACTGTTTTCATATCATTTTTTTGGTGTTTATCCCCCCCCCCCCCCCCCTCCATATGTTAAAATATATGTTGCCATAGTTAAAAACAATTTTTTGCCATATTAACGGTTCATGTCATCTGAAATTTCATACCTCTAAGAACTAACTTCATTTATACCTTATCCTGGGGAAGTATAGTTGTCCTTAAAGCCCAACATGTGTTTCTCTCAATATTCTTGTTGATAAAATGATGACCTGATGTTTTAAAATATTTTTTAAATGAATCTCAGTAAAAACGTTATAGAACAAAATTAATTGTAAATGTATCAATTTTATCTGTCCTCAATTTTTACAGTTTAATATGTATCAACCGGTTCAGGACTATTCATTTTCAAGTTTTACAATGATATATAACAATTTGACTTATATAAATTTTATATACAGTTTCTAAGAGTAATTTATTTGCACCTCCTTAGGTACAATGACATTATAAAATTAGTTCAAAGCCAAAACTAATTCTTTAATTGTAGAGTCTTATAACAACAACACTTTAGGGACTGCTGCAGAAATTTATTGATCGTTAGGATAAAAATAATACTTAAAATCATGCTGAAGTACAAAATCAGGGTTGTAAAAATTTAAGTGTCACAATGTTACAATGGTAAGTAAAGTTATTAATAGCAACTGAAAGTGAAAGTTCATTGTAAATATGTAAGTTAACTATAAAAAGAAATTAAAATAAAACGTTTTTGTTAAAATTATTCTGTCAAAATGTGTTTGTCCTCTTGCATCGTGGAAAGAATAATACAATAAGTTGTCAGTGTGTATAGACAGTATAGGTTGTGTGGTCTGAATTTTAATTTAACTTTCTTCCCCAAAATAGACGACATTTTACCAGCAATTCCGTACCATTTCGACTGGCTTCCCTTGGCCAGAGGTACTGCTTCCAATCACTTCAGGAATGTGCAGAAAAATGTTTCGGTCGGCGAGAGTAAAGGACAATTTTAACTGTGTGTTCGTTCATCAAACTATCGGGAATGGCCAGTAATCTGTAAAAGTGATTGTATCTCAAGGTTGTATGTTTGATTAACACACATGTCGATCAATAAATTTCTTCAGCAGTCCCTAAAGTGTTGTTGTTATAAGACTCTACATTTTATGTTTTTTATCATAACGACCCAGCTTACTCGAGGTATACAGATTCACAAGGCGTTGGTTCACTTTCGTTTGTAATTAATTCTTTAATTGTATATATTACCTCTCCTGTAAACGTTTCCTTAGCGACTCCATGGTTACACCAGACATGTCCTGTGAGTCAGTAAGAGGTTTGAATGGTTTAAATGATAGTTCTTCTTCTTCTCTGTATCCACCATAACCATTACTGTTCTCTCTGTACTGGTCATAGCTGTATTCCTCCTGTCCTGGACCACCCTGAAATTTGATAATTTAACTAGCTGTAATTCTTTGCAGTAAATTTACATATGACTAAGGAATATAATGACCTACAAACAGAGCTTAAATATGTTTCGCTATCAAATACAGATTGGCATAATAATACTCTTCTAATCACTTTAATGTTGACACAAAATCATCATCCATTAAAACGCTGATGTAGTGAGTTAGAAATCTGCACCGGGCAGGAGTTTTAGACTATAATTCATTAATTGACTAGGATTGTCAGATTTCCTATAGAAGGTTGGTAGTTCTCTCTGAGCACTCAAGTTTCCTCCACCAATAAGACTACATGGCATAATATATAATACAATAGTGTTGAAAGTGGCTTTAAAACACCAATATATAATACAATAGTGTTGAAAGTGGCTTTAAAACACCAATATATAATACAATAGTGTTGAAAGTGGCTTTAAAACACCAATATATAATACAATAGTGTTGAAAGTGGCTTTAAAACACCAATATATAATACAATAGTGTTGTAAGTGGCTTTAAAACACCAATATATAATACAATAGTGTTGAAAGTGGCTTTAAAACACCAATCAATCAAGCTCTCATTGATTAAGTCAAGTCCAAAAGGACAAGGTACGATAAGGACCGTTTTAGGACACACTATTTTCTCATTTTGTTTTGGAAAGCTACTTATCACATTAAAATATTCCCTTAGGTTTGAAGTTTGTTTATCTTACCTTGTCCTTTTAACTACTGATAAAGTTGGTATCTGAGAGAGAAAACAATCATAATCACCACTTGGATATAATACAAATAAACAGATATGTTATTTCTGAGGTGTAATAAGTCCATTATCACTTTAAGTATAACAAAACTTTTATTGTGTTTCAAGCATAAATGATGTACAAATGTACATGTATATGTATGTAATAAAATCTGGGAAATGAGATAGGTTTGCATTCTGCGACATTTGTTGCAGTTAATACAAAAATCAAAAATGACTACCTGTGTATTGACACCTTTTCTGATCTGTTGTTCTTCCCATTCTTTGTCCTGGTCACTCTCTTGGTCACTTCCTGTTAAAAAAAAAATCAGTATATTTGTTTGGTTAAAAATATGATATGTTTGTCATGTTTGTAGAACGTTTCACATTAATTACAAACTGTAATTTCATGAATTCCGAAATGAATACAAAGGAGTAGGTCCAGTAAGACCCCTTTTTGGCCGCAAAATATAGCAGTTTTACAAAATTGTTCAAATGTAAACTTTTAGTAATTTATTGGACAGAAGAATGCTTCTGCTACATAAATATGGGCTGATTTTGACAATACAATGAAAATATATCGGGTACTAGCACTACAAAGTCATGCTAAATTACTGAAATCTTCACAATTCTAGCATTTTAGTTGAATTTTAGACGGTTTTCGTGTAAAACGAAAGTGGCCGCATTCGTGTTCATCCTTAATATTAAAATGTAAGTTGTATTTTATGATAATACATAACATATATAAAGGTTGAGGATGAACACGGATGCGGCCACTTTCATTTTTGACAAAAAACATCTGAAAAGTGACATTTTTTGGCATATTTGGTAGATTTTTCATATTTCAGCTTGAATCTGTGCGTATTTTATAATTAAATCAGTTAAAATCTTTCACAAAAACTAATTGATTCAAATAAAATAGACACTTAAGTGTTTAAAAAGTTGTCAAAATCATTCGTCAGATGAACCTGAAATTTGAGGCCAAAATCGGTCCTTACCGGACCTTCTCCTTTATGTCAGGAAAATTATAGAAAAAAAAGCATTTATAATGTTTATCAACTAATATTATTCTGGTAAACTGTATTTTTCTAGATTTCAAAATGCTTTTGATTTAGGATATTGCTTTAAAGAATCTTCTGGGCAACAAAAATTTGCAGAATGTCACATCTTATAAACACATGGCTTTCTATAGGAAATTCTTCTTTAAACATACTAGAGTTAGTGTTCTTTAATATTTCTAGTCAATTTTAGGCTTCTCTAACCTACCATGTTCAATAGCTAGGAAGTCATTTTGTATTTTCTGTCTTTCCTTGGCAAATGTATTAACAGAGAAATCGATCCTGCCTTCTTCATCATCATCACTCTTGTCATTGTCATCCTCTCTGAAAAAGTTAATGATAAATTTTACAATCAGTCATTCAGACTTAATTAATTTAACTTTGACTTTTTTACTGTATTTCCTGTAATCTGCCTCATTATTTATGTGTCTGTTATAAAGTTTGAAATTCAGCAGTTGTCATGGGTTTGTTTGTCACGTTTTTCATTATTTGTATTGATATCAGTGATCGGGAAGGACGTGCGCCCTGCGCCTATAGCGCTTATCGACCAGAAATGGCGCATAGAGTGACTTATGTAAGCGCCCATGTGGCGCACGATATTTTTCACTTTGTTTCGAAACGTTTAAATATCATCAAAATGGATTAACGATCGTATTCCGTGCTGCCATGTGTGTGTACACAACTGTGTAATGTTCCTCCAATGATAGGAGCACCTATATATTTTTGGGACGTCTTGGGTGTTTTCATATGGTAATTATAGAACCATGCGGTACAACTGATTACCCAAAAAACGTAATTAACCATCATTCATGGTATGATTTTTCATAAACAACTTTAAATTTGTGAAATTTGGCTAGTACAGACGAGATTTATCTCTAATTATAATCCTGTAAATTAGTTTAGCTTGCTATTATTTCGATTAAAAAGGTGCTTAACTGTCCTTGTCACTTTTTGGTCTTTGGCTCGTTTTGACATTTTGTAAACATGCCTTCAACGAATTGTTGTTTTGTTCTATCATTTAATGATACTCTCTACTGTTATTGTTGTCATTGTGATGAAGTAATAATAATACAAGAAGTGCAGAAGATATGCCAGAAACGTCCTCTAATACGGAACGTTGGAATAAGCATGGTATGGACGAAGACCCAAATTTAATGTAAAAAAAACATGAACAAGACAACAGTACCAGTTTAAATATTGTAAATAAAGGTTATCTTAAATATAATATTGTCTGGTTTGGAAGAACTTATTTTATATTCTTTGAAATTGAAATTACAAATCACAGCAACAATATCCATGATATTATTTAGAATCAGTAAGGTAAGTACAAAATATGTACCACCACCTCTTTGGCGAAATATACACCATTAATTTTTTTTCACTGTTATCAATTCAAATCATGCAAATGGCCCACTCATTTGACAACATGGCCCATATTTTTTTTAAATGGCCCATTGAATTTATTTTTGAGGGGCCCTGGGCCCATAGAGAAAAAATCCTTCCAGATCACTGTGATATATATGTAAATAAGGACATTGGTTTTCCTGTTTGAATTGTTTCACATTTTCTTGTCTGGGACTTTAAAACTGTCTATGCAGGTTTTTTCTCATGGTTGAATACTGTGCAGTACCTAGTATTGCTTATATCTTTGTCATTTAAACTCTGGTGAATTGTTGTATCATACTGTATTTCCTTAGTTTTATATGAGGGTGTTGTACAACACTTTTTTTTATACTTAATTACTTAGAACTTCATATTTTCTTATATCACAGAATTGTATTTGCTTGCTTCTCTTTTAAGGTACATGTATTACAAATTATATTGTATCCAACAATATTAATACATTTTATTTCCTGGAATAGCCCTGAAACACAAATTATATCGTATCCAACAATATTAATACATTTTATTTCCTGGAATAGCCCTGAAACACAAATTATATCGTATCCAACCATATTAATACATTTTATTTCCTGGAATAGCCCTGAAACACAAATTATATCGTATCCAACCATATTAATACATTTTATTTCCTGGAATAGCCCTGAAACACAAATTATATCGTATCCAACAATATTAATACATTTTATTTCCTGGAATAGCCCTAAACACAAAATAATGAATCAACTGTGATTTAATTTTCTATATTTTTATTTCTTTAGATAAATGTACGAATGTCAGATGCATAAAAACCTCACCCAAGACTTTTGATTTTCATTCATAACAAAATTTTATCATATGTTTAGTAGTAAATACAGTAGTTTTGCATATGTGATAAATAGCCTGCTGTTTAATCCATATCGCACAACTTTGATGCGCACCCTTTATCGCATACCCTTTATCACACCCCTACCCTTTGTCGCATACCCTTTATCACACCCCTACTTTTTTTTTTTCTTTTTTTTTTACATAAAGTTAGTTTTGGTTTTTTTTTTTTGCTTAAGAAAAATTTTCCTCAAAATAGGTAAATTTTTTGAATGACGTCATTGTTTGGTATGTGACGTCACGAATGTCGAGTTTTCATATTGTATGTGACGTCACGAACGTCAAGTTTTCGTATTTTTTGGCACACTAAATGCAACTATATGAAAAATACAATAATAAACAAAATATTTGTAAGGTAACCCAGGTGCTTCGGATAAGTAATTGAGCAGTTCTTTTAAGGCCTTTGAAACAAGACAAAAGTATAACTGAAGGTAACCCAGTGCTATGGATCAGAAAACAGTTCATATAATATAATACTCTTCTGTTGAAATATATGATAAAGTGTATAATACATGGCAAAATCTGTATCACATGCCGTATCACCCTCGACCAATATCATCCCTCGGGCCTAAAGGCCCTTGGGCTGATATTGATGTCTCGGGATGATACGACATATGATACGGATTTTGCCATGTATTATTCTCTATGTATTTACTTCCTTCCCTATTACAGTACATGTACTACTAATAGTGTATATGTGTCAATTTTAGATGCTTAAAACTATGAGTTCATTTGAAAATACTTTGCATTAAGTTATTCTTGATTATGGTACATATGTATTTAGAACAGCACGCAAGGTTTTTAAAACAGAAACAATTACACAAAAGTAAAAAATGTTGATGCATTTGTCTATTGTCTAAACCTTTCCCACAACATATACTGTACCTGACTAATCTAGACTTTGAACTGGCCTTTTCAACTTTTACCGTATCCTCGACAGGTATAAAATCTCCCAGATCTCGTCTCTGTTGTCTTTGTTTTCTGATGCTGTGGATCATGTTTGCATCTGGTATCTGGCCACCTACAAATATTAAGAACAGGACACTTTTAATCATGACATTAAATAGTGCTCAGTAATCTACACAAACAGGTATTACAGCTTTACAGTAGAACTTACCTGTTAACAATTTTTTTAATAATAAAATTACATCTTTCAGAGTTCAATAATGGAGAGTCAGTCAATTGCTACTAAATCTTTACTTCACAAACTACCATAAGTTCAGTTATTTTTGGAGAAACCAATTTTTGAAGATTGAAAAAAAAATGGATTTGTATGGATATTTTAGTTTGTAGTTTTAGCTAACGTCTCATTACAGACACATAAAAAGTTGTACTTATTGTACACATTTTTGTTTAGGTGCCAGCTGAAGTCTGCCTCCAGTTGGGGTATTTTCTTGCTGGGTTGAAGACCTTGGTGGGCATCAGCATTTTTTGCTCTCTTTGTTAGGTGGTTGTCTCTTCAAATATAAGGTTTATCTATGCCTCTCTTTTGCAAATCATTGGTACCATAAATCAGAATAATAATAAATGATCTAAACTCTCCAAATCACTCACGTCCCAACATTTTATGTATAGCTCCTTTCTCATCCTCATCACTCTCATTATCTACTGCCTCAGCCTCTTCTCCATTCAAGGTAAGTAACTCTTCTCGTAATTTCTGAAAAAATATAAATAATGCTCTGAATGAGTCAGTATAAACAATGAAATGTCATTATTCTTTTTATTGACAATTTGACTTTGCATTTTAAAATTATGTTTTTGATGTTGTTCAAAACATGAAATAAAATGAAAAAGTAGGTAAAATTATTTTACTCTAATAAGTTTATTGGTTGTATGAATTGAAGTTACATTGATAATTCAATGTGAATGGATATGAACATGTGAGCTTGCTGCTCTGATATTTTCAAGTATCAGGTTCTGTACATTATCTAGACAAATATAAGGCAGTAAGATCAAAGGGAAAATGTAATAATTCTATTCTTTAATTCTGCCCTTATAACAATGTATAACCAAAACAATTGTTGAAATTTTGTCTCACCTTTATGTGTGCATCTCTGTCAACCTTTGGAATAACTTCAAGATGTTCAACCTGGACAGGTTCCTGTTTTATGATCTTTTCTTCTTTATGCACCTCTTCCTTCTCTTTCTGCATTTCCTTTTTTAGCATCTTTGCCAGTTTTTTGCTGTGACTAGATTTTTTAATCTTGATTTCTTCTCCTGAAATATTGAAAGGGAGTTAAATCAAAGACATAGTTCATGTACATATTTCAGATAGTTTTAAGTAGTATAGGGTAAAGTTAAAGTAAAGTGACGCCACCAAAATTCAAACTGGATCTGTGTTTTGAAGTAATAAGCATTGTGTATCAGTTTCATGACATTTGGTGGAGGCAAACTAGAGTAAGAGAATGGCAACCAACTTAGGGACGTACAGGACATACAGAGGTAAAAGGGTAAAACTGTGTTTCCTTAGTCCTATTTCCGTACCTATCTTATATTTTAAGCTTATAGAGTTAGACATAGCCTTCCTTAAAGTTTTTCTGGTAATTTTTCAGTTACATGTAGCACTGTTAGTCAAGAAAAATCAAGTGTTGAAGTGAGTTGACAATGTCAGAGGGTGGTAATAGGGGTACCTTCATGAGGAATAACAGTAAAAATTATTGCCAAATAACGTTAACAGTAATTTTTGGTGCATGACGCTAAAATGTACAATTTCTTTAAGACGATAAAACAATCAACTGATTTTGAGAAAATAATCTTGTTACTTTTCAGTACTACTACTAGTGATATTGTTTGCCTTAAATTACTGGAGAATAAAGGCTTTTTCCCCTGGAGAAGAATCCAAATTTGAAAAAAAGGTTTAATATTACTTCCCAAAAGACATTTTTTTCCCCAAACAGTGCAGTCTCAGTAGTAGTTGTGCATGAACCAGTCTTCACAATGGACTGTTAAATCTACAGGCCAGTAGCTCAATTTAAGAAATATTTTAGTTAGATTCTGTTGGCCTGTAGATATGATTTTATTATTTAACAGGCCTGAGAGCAATTTTACAAGCCTGGGCTGCCATTTAGCATGAAGACGGCATGAATGTAAACTGAAAAAAACACTCATTTTAACATTTTTCATGCCTAAAATGACCCTATATATGTAGATTTGAGGGTCTATTTATGTATCATTACTGACAATAAGACGGTCTTATTTCAAATTAGGTTTTACCTCTTGAAAAGGGGTCTGCAAATTGAAGTTCCAGTCAAATTCTTGGTTTATTATACATTTCCCAATTTGAAAAAAATGATGGATATTTTCCCCAATACCTTTTTATGTTAAACTGTTATCGGAGATACATTTTAACTGTTAACTATTTTCAACCCACTTTGTTAACTGCTATCAGCATTTTTGCATTTGTTGTTAACTGTTTTTGTCCAATTTGAGGTGTTGTTAACATGTTATCGGACCCCCTATACACCTTATCGCTATTTGTCCGACATTACTGGAGACATGCTGGCCACGGATATCACACAGGTTCCCGTAAAATTTTGACGTCATAAAGCAAAATATCTGACGCCACAATGGAAAAGTGATTGTTATATGCATCAAAAGTTCAAGAAGTCGGGTCAGACGGGATTAGCGATAAAGTGTATTGCCCCCCCCCCCTTTTTCACTCAACTACAAAAAGTCTGAATGAACATTCAGAACAAGTTTAAAATATTGACAATGCAGAGGTCTGACACCCAAAATTGTAGGTGTCACGCATGACCGATATGCATTTTATTTATATAATTACAGATATCTAAATAATATATATTTTAACCTTCATTTTGTAAATCATGGACAAAACTCAAAGACGATTTCGCTTCTTTTTTACTCTTCTTTGATTTTTTGGAAAGCTTTGGTCCTTCAGCATCATTAGACTGTTCGTCAACTTCCATTTCTTGTACATCGTCATCCTTTTCTTCGTCTGATTCCTCTTCTGTTACAATTTTTCTACCTCGAAAATTACGTCGCGGCTTTTTAAACGTCGCCATGTTGCTTCAACAGCATACACTAAAGTGTTGATTTGAAATAATCATCTGGTAACCCTAATTACATCAATCAAATCAAATCTGAATCAAAAGCTTAATTTACAGTCGGCATGTTACATACCAATCGATTCTTTCTACTTTTATACTTCCTTTTGTTTCATTGTTCGCAGATATTTAAATTATACAAATGTAAAACGAGTAATAATGTATTTCCGGCTCCGCATTATATAGTTAGTTTTACTGTTCCAGACCATACGAGTATTTGGACTGTACGCGTACGGCCCGGACCGTATAAGTATACTCGTGTGGTCCGACCATACGCGTACGGTCCAGCTGACCATACATGTTTAGGTATCATATCATATGGATTAAATCTAAGAAAAAAAACCAATTACCAAACATTTGTAGTTTTAGTTCTACAAGATGTTATTTTTACATTAGATGGATAAAGGGAATAAGCGTACAATTGAAATTAAATGTTTGTTTAATTCTATATCTGATGATTCTATTTATGTACTCTCGCTCAAGTTGACACTTACTACCACAATGTTATTTTTTTTTATTTTTTTTTACATTTACATGTTTGCAGTTCATGCATGTTTCTTTGCATATGCATTCTTGTTTTAAAGTTCCCAAATATTCTAAAACAATTGCCCCCTTCATTTTGTTTACATCCGTTAACTTCAATTTCAATGAGCATTACTGCCATGCTAATATAATTACAGGAGATTAACAGATTAAACTAGCGTGACCTTTTTAAAAAGTTAAAATATTAAGTCAGTTTCATTTCAATATCAATTGAACTTTTTGTATTAATTTGAAATATAAGATTTGTTGATCTGTTATTTACATTTGTATCTAATGAACTAACTTCTTAATATTAGCCAGACCGTACGCGTATATAAGATAAAAGTCCCAGTTAATCAAAATTATATATTTTTAATATATTGTCGAGAGGGATGATGTGATGACACTGATCCGGAAAGGTTGCAACATGCGGTCACTCATAATAGGAATTGAAGTTAAAAACCCTCCCATTTTAACGAAAATGCCTTTAATATACTCATAATAGCATACTGATATACTTATAGTTACTTTAAAAGTCACCATTATTCATTGTTCTAAAATCCGGGCCCATGGTTTCTTTTTCAAGAATCAACTCTTATTCATTGATGTTAATAAAGTAATCAGGCGTAGATCAGAAGAATATAACGTTACATAATTGCGTCTAAATAATTGTTTTGTTTGTTCATCATTGTTCTGTTTGTTTCATCACAAATAAGAAAGGACTCTCCCTTGACACCATTTGCGAGTACATGGTCTTTAGAAAAGATGATAGTCCGTTAGAAGGGGACGATAAATGGCTTACCCATGTTAAGAGAGAGAGATATCTCTTACACGTAAAGTACACCCTTATAGATTTCGAAAAAAAAAAACAGGCCGCAGTAATGCCGCTACAAGACAGCACTCGCACCCGCAAAGTAGAAAGGGATTAATATAAGTACCAATAAACTGTTTCCGAATCCACTATAAATAATTATGTTTAAACTAAAGGACTCTAACAAATATACTATATTCATTTTGTTTTAATTTTGATCTTTTAAAAAATGAATTGTTTTTGCCCGGTTGGCTTATAAATCACAGCTGTTGCAATTAAGCAACATTGCATCAAGTAGCTAGAGGCCTTTAATAAACCAGATAAGAATTCATACGAAAAGGAAGCAAGTGACGCTTCATGCAAAATGTGATGGTTATTTGCCTCCATTTTCAAAACAAAACTGAATTCGGTTATTTTTTGCACCGGGTCTAAGTGAATAAACTCATCGTATAGATATCATAAGGAACAATGCTATTGTTGTTCCGCGGTTGTCGTTTGTTGATAATGATGTGGTTTATAAGTGTTTCTTAATTTTTTTAATAAATATTAGACCGTTGATCTTCCTGTTTGCATTGTTTTAAACTAGTTATTTAGTTTGGACCCGTTATATAGTTTGTTGTTCGATGTGAGCCAAAGCTCTGTGTTGAAGGCCGTACTTTGACCTATTATGGTTTACTTTTTCCAAATTGTGACATGGATGGAGAGTTGTCTCATTGGCACTCGTACCATATCTTTTTATATCTACTCAATTATTTAATTAATATGTGATTTTATAGCAAATATATGGGAGTATCTAAGCGGCTTTAACAAATGCCTGATCCATACTGTAAAGAAACAGTGATGGCTCATGAGAGGGTTCTGAGAGTTATTACATTATAACACGTCAAGTTCTTTGGAAACCTTCAACGTAACAAAACATACTATTTCATGTCTGATTTTTAATCTAAAACGATCATGTTTGGTTTATATGATCAAATTTTCTATTTCAAACTTTTTTTGTATTCAGTGACGACCGGAACAACTAATTGTAATAACCAGAAATGTAAAAAATAAAATAATGTCTGTGCATGTAAACAGGGGAACTTGGACCGAAAAATGAAGTTAAAATAGTGGATATACCGGTATCAGATATCATTATAAAAAATTATATTATTTATATATGTTGCCCTACAGATATTACCACCATTGTATACTTTTGGCCGCTACACGAATATCTCGTTCTTCTTCCAGGTAAGGAACCGGATTCAATACTGAATGTTCATGGTTCCGCGCGAAAACTTTACGCAGTGTCGGGCAACACAGAAAGCTTTCTCTTGGCTATTTACAAATACATTTAAAACGTTCGCAAAAATATACAATTAAAATTATTTACAACTGGGTTTTCCTACTTCCTTTCAGAGCAGCTCTGAATCCCTCAACGGTGTTGGTCGCTGTAACTGTTGTTGGTAGGTTGTTCCAGTCCCTGATTGTCCTCGGGAAGAAAGATTGGCCGTAAGTGTCTGTACTTGTTCTTTCTTGGAAGAAGCGGTTTTTACCTCTGGTCCGGTTATCATTCGGTGTCAAATATTGGTGACGGTCTATATCTATAAGATCATGCTGGATCTTAAATAGCATGCATAATCTATTTGTTTTCCTCCGTTCTTCTAGACTTTCCCATTTAAGATTTTTAACCATATTTGTGACACAGCCAGGTGTTCGGTCTGTGTAGTTGTTATTCACAAATCGTGCAGCTCTTTTCTGGACCTGTTCAATTGCCTTGATTTTATTTTGGGCGGTTGGGTCCCATTTTGTGCTTGCGTATTCCACTGCAGGTCTTACCATGGATACATACTCAGCTGCCTTTACAGGTTTTGTACAGCCTTTGAGGTTTCTACGTATAAATCCCAACGTTCTGTTTCCTTTGCCTACTGTATTGTCTATGTGTTTATCCCATGTTAGGTTGTTGCTGATAGTTACTCAAAGATATTTACTTGCTTCCTCTGTGTCTAGAGTATGACCGTGTAGCTGGTACGATGTTCGTATCACTGGTCTATTTTTTGGGGATATTCTGATGACAAGGCATTTTTTTGGCATTAAAACTCATCTGCCATTTGTTTTCCCAGTCTTCCAATGCTGTTAAGTCCTTTTGAAGTAGTTCACTGTCAGCTTGGTTGGTGATGGTACGAAAGAGTAGGCTGTCATCCGCGAACAATTTGGTCTCTGATGTAGATGCTGTTTCTGGCATGTCGTTTATGTAGGCCAGGAACAGTAATGGACCAAGGACTATGCCTTGGGGTACACCAGAGAGTACTGGTACTTGTGAGGAGACAGCACCCTCTAATATCACGCTCTGCTTTCTGTTATGTAGGAAGGAGCGAATCCATTTATTGGTTTTGGGGTTGACGCCATAGTATTCCAGCTTGTGTAGGAGGCGGTGATGTGGTACCTTGTCAAATGCTTTTGCAAAGTCTAGCAGGATGATGTCTACTTGGCCGCTGCTTTTTAATTTTGATGCAATGTCGTTGATGGTTACGATTAGTTGGGATTCGCGTGATCGTCTTTTGCGGAATCCGTGTTGTGCATCAGTTAGTATTTTATTTTTGTCAAAGTGGTCCATGATGTTGCTGTGTACAATATGTTCTAAGACCTTACACGTGATTGAAGTTAGAGATACTGGTCTGTAGTTAAATGCTAGGTGCCTTTCGTCTTTTTTAAAAAGTGGAACTACATTGGCATCTCTCCAATCTTGCGGGACTTCACCAGTGTTCAATGATGTTTGGTATAGGTCTGTGAGTATCGGAGCAAGTTGTTCTGCTGATGCTTTCAGTATAAAGGCTGGTATTGAGTCGAGACCAGTAGCTTTATGCGGTTTCAGGTTTTTTAACAATTTGTGGACTCCGTTGGTACTAATTTTTATGTCCTTCATGGTGTAGTATGGACTTTTTCCTTTATCTGGAAAGTTATTTAGGTTTTCTTTGGTAAATACTGACTGGAATTGATCGAGGCGGATCGAGCCACATTTAAAAGGGGTTCCCAACCCAGGAGAAAGGGGGATTCCAACAATATGTACATATTCAATGCATTGATCGTCAGTAATATCTGGTGGAAAATGATCTACTTTATAATTTACAATCTGGTTTCAGATCTGCTTATTCTACAGATACATGTCTTATTCATTTGTTAGATCATATTAAAAATGAAACTGCTAAGGGTTTTTATACTGGAATGATAATGTTAGATTTACAAAAAGCCTTTGACACTGTCGACCATCTTATATTGTGCAACAAACTACAAAAAATGTACTAAATGGTTTGAATCATATTTATGTAATAGACAACAAAAAGTTAGTATAAATGGTACTGAATCTGACTTAAGATATATTACATGTGGAGTACCAAAAGGGAGTATTTAAGAATCACTTTTATTCCTATATTATAATCTATATGTTAATGACATGTCTATTTATAAGTATTAGTAAAGACTGCAAAATTTTACTATATGCAAATGATAGTACCATACTATACTCTCATAAAAACCCAGAAGTTATATCTGAGAAACTTGGTAAGGAACTTGAATCTTGTAGCAAATGGCTGATTGATAATAAATTATCACTTCATTTGGGGAAAACAGAAACTATTCTGTTTGGGTCAAAACGTAAATTATCTAAAATCCGTAACTTTGATGTTACTTGTAAAAATCACACAATTTCCTCGCAATATTGTGTGAAATATTTAGGCCTTAATATAGATAATTCTCTTTCTGGAGAAATTTGTTTAAATACTATTATTCAAAAGATAAATTCAAGATTGAAGTTCCTATACAGACAGGCAAAATGTTTATTTGAACAATCAAGAAAGACTTTAGTTACAGCTTTAATTCAATGTCATTTTGACTATAGGCCTGTTCTGCATGGTATGCTGGTGTCAGCAAAAAATATAAATATAAGTTACAAGTATTACAAAACAAATGTGTTAGATTTATAAAAAAAAAAAAACACTGGATATAGTTCAAAAGTTGACCATAATGTATTGAATAGTATTGGTTATGTTAATATTGAAAATCGTGTTAAACAATTGAGATTAAACCATCATACATAATATTTATTACCATCATTGTCCTAATTATATTATTCAAATTTTATACAACGGTGAGAAATTTACATCATCATTTCACATGAAATAGTGCAACAATAATACAATAATAATTTATTAACGTCTCACCATCAATAATACAGTATACACATTTCACATTATAAAAGTAAACCTTTTTAAAATTATTAATGCCATAGGAATATAACTTCTGGGTTCCTCCAGTTAAAGACACATTTTATTTTAATGGCATACAAGATTGGAATATGTTGCCAATTAATGTTAAAAAAAAATAAAGAAAATAAAGAAATTCAAAATTAGCGTCAAAGAGCACTTGGCCAAAAGTTATAGTGCGGCGTCATCAGACTCCGATTTATATTGTTAATCATATTTTTATATAAATTATTTTTATAAGAATTTTTATGCCATATTGATTTGTGTGTTATCTTTTTTGTATGTCGAAACTATAAGCCGTTTCCATGAAGGGACCCCATTGGAAACAATCTTTAGAGCTTTAATGGCCGTTATCCCTTATAAAATACAGTCAGCAAATTTTTTCATACACTTAAGGATACTGCACTCAAAATAATGCCAATATATTTAACATATATGTGTTAGTATTGTCTTTATGTATCGTATATATTGTGTATTGTAATTATAAATATGCTTGATATTTTATTGAATAAAATATTATTATTATTATTATTATTATTATTATTATTATTATTATTATTATTATTATTATTATTATTATTATTATTATTATTATTATTATTATTATTATTATTATTATTATTATTTGCGATATCAACATACATGCAGTCGAGAACCAGGGACAGTTACAAACATCAGGAAAACCCTATACAGAAAACGTTAGAATCTAGACGGAAATCCAGAAGACTAAGCATGTTCTACAAAGCAACACACGGAAAGGCGGCTGTCAACATTCTATCATACGTGACACTGAAGACCATGCATCTAGACTACCCCAACAAGACAATACCATACAGAAAATTCACTCAGATCAGTACTTCCACAGATGCCTACAATTACAGCTACAAACTACGCACCATCACTGACTGGAACAGCCTGATTCTTGAAGCCTTCCAAGCTAGTCTCTGGAAAGCTTCAAGGAGCAACTTCGGAGACTGCAGCTGTAAACAGAAACCACAGGCTGTTTTTATCGAATTTTAATTGCATTTGTAAATACTGAGCACGCAGGTTGACGTTTGCACAGCAGTATCTGCGTTATGGATGTCCACTGCAGATCAATAGTATAGATGTAGATGTAGATGCAATGCGTGTCAAATTCTCTTCACTGCACCGTCCAAACGACGTTAACTTTTCAATTAGTTGATTATTATTTAATTCCAATTACATTTGAGAGAGTGTCCAAACTTTAGTTTAAATCGAATTAATGTTAATTAACCGTTGGCAAGGCCGAACTGACACCATGGCCGAAACGTCTATTTTCATGTACGCATATACTAGTAAGTAGTCATTAACTAACAAATATGCATGTGCTGATTTGTGTCACGCCATATCCTTTACGTTTCTTTTATATAGACTTGTTTCGTTGACGTTTGACAAAATCTTTAATCCTGAAACACCAATATCACTTTAATTAACATGAACATGAACATGCGATTGTCGTATTCACAATCGCGCTTGTTCGGTAACTTCCGGATGATTCCGGAATTATGGTTTAGGTTGATATCGACTGCATAACATGAACACATCAGTGTAACATGATTTGCTCTAATTCCAAAACGAGTCTCCCAAGTTCCTCCACTTTCAGTTCGACCAAAATATGGGCAGGGATTTTTTAAAACCTATTTCATGGAAAAGACGAACGTAGATTTATGAGTATTTAACTTAAAATGGAACCCACTTTTGTGGAGGAGATAGACTTTCGAGAACTACAATTCTACGAGGTTATGCTTCTTGTATATTTGTTTATATATGTTAGTCTGTCAAACCCTGTCCATGTTTTGATTTTCATATTCATATTCTCCATTGTATTATTATAGCTTAGAGTAGACATAAAGTTATGAAAGATACGATTACATTATGTTTGTGCATTGTCAACCACTATGAGTAGTAATCAGGTGGACAAAAACCTTTTAGATTATATGATAATTCTACAGTACAGCTCTAAAACATTGACAATTCGGCCGCTGCTTCAACTTCCAAATTCAAGATGTGTCCTCCAGTACAGCCAAACTGTCAGTTAGGCCATAACATGTGTGTTTATTTTTTTTTAAAATGAGTACAAAAAGTTACTGTTTCATTAATCTTTGACATGTATGGTTAAACAGACACAATCGCACTCATTTTCGTATCGATTCAAAATACAGTAATGTCATCAATTATCGATACTTTTAGATTTTACAAATTCCATTTATACTGATTTAAATCTGTCACCAAATCTCCTAAGGGAGCAACCATTTGATTATCTGGGGGAGGGGGGCTACAGATTTTTTTTCTGGACAAACTTTCTTCTTCGCCTGTGGCGAAAAATTAAACAATCTATTTTTTTCGCGACAAGTCGAAAACAATTTTTTCTTTCAATTTTAGCATTACATATAGTGGCAGCTAAGGGGGAAACTAAACATTTTTTTTCTCCCAGAATCAAAAACAAATTGTTTTTTTCTCCAAAAACTGGAAATAAACTTTTTTTTTCCAAAAAAATCCATACCCCCCCCCCCCCCCACCCTGGGTTGCTGCCTAAGGCAGTATAGATTATTCAATATTTTATTATGTGGGCCGGATCGACTTTGGGCCGGATTAGTTTGGAGACAGAACGACCGGATACCCATTATCTAAAGAAATGAAATTTATAAATTTGTAAACCAATAAATTCGGCTGGTAGTTGCTAAATTTACCACTTGTCATGCTTGAGAAAGAGTTTTTGGCTTTCCTTCATGAATCATTATTATTCTTATCATCTTTATATTAAACTCTTTTTATATTTCTGTTAATGTTATGTCATAAATAAATTTGTGTTTCCATGATATTGATTGAATTTACTTGGTTTTGTGTGGTTTATTTTGTTACATTTGATCATGACATATATCATGTATATACATTTGTACATATGTAAATGTATCTTACTTGACTATAGCTTACATGTACATATGAAATATTGACCAAAAAACAAAATTGTTCTTGTGGGAAGATGGATCAAATTTTTAGTCCTCAACTTTTTTTCATTTATGCCAATAAATAACTTACTTTTTAAATTTTTAAATTTTGAAAAAAATATTTGTACATGTACAACATATACTTATATATCATTTACACCAGAATGTCTAATCTCAAACAACTGTCCATTGTTTAAAAGTTGCAATTTAAAAATTTAGTACAAAATCATTGAGTTTGATACAATGAAGATGTAATGTTGGAAATATATATTGTTGTTGATAGATAGAATGACAATCATTTATTTAAAATAATATTGTTTTAATTTTTTTTTGCAGGTTGTAGGGAAAGGAGCATTTGGAGTTGTCAGTAGAGCAAAATGGAGATCAAAAGATGTTGCAGTAAAACTAATAGAAACCGAATCCGAGAGGAAAGCTTTTATGACAGAGTTAAAGCAGCTGTCAAGAGTTAATCATCCTAACATAGTCAAACTGTATGGTGCTTGTACTAAACCACCAACAGTAAGTACATTGTATATGGTTTAAATATGATCATGATGATAATGCATGTTTGTGGTACACCTGATCGTGCTGATATTTAGTCTGCACGGTTAGCCACTAGTCCGATGATCCAGACTAGTAAAATTTCATTCAGACTAGTAAGTTTTTGCAAAACTTTGTTTGGACTAATAAGAAAAATGTCAGAATATTGGTCTTCGAACTGATAGTTGAAAAAGTTTTTGGTGCAGACTGTATTTAAATGAAATATTTCCAGGTTGAAACTTTGAAAGAATAAAAAACTTCAAACTAAAAAAGTTAAAAAAGATGTGTTTGGTTGTAGGCATAGGTAAGAGATGAAAATCTGAAAATATTTCACATCAGATATAAAGTCATCTTTTTCACACATATTTTCTACATGTATTTATTAATAAAGGGAAGCATGTATTATAAAAAATAAGAAGCTGTGTGATTAGCAATGATACAACTGTCCATCCAAGTCACAATGTATAAAAAAATTAACAATTATAGGTCAAAGTATGGCCTTCAACACAGTCACAGAGCCTTGGGTTAACCTGAACAGCAAACTATAAAAGGCCCCAAATGACTAGTGTAAATCAATTCAAACAGGCAAAACCAAATCTCTAATCAATATAAAAGACTAGAAACAAGAAACACCTATGAACCACACCAATAAACAACAACCACTGATCAACAGGCTCCTGACTTAGAACAGGTGTTTAAAAATACAGCAGGTTTAAACAGGCACCAACCTTCACCCTAACCTTAGACCATGGTGTTACATTACAACATAAACAGACAAAGAAAATATATTAATATATATATATTAGATATTTTATTATACATGTACAAAGATTGCATGTTATTTTAGGTATGTCTTGTAATGGAGTATGCTGAAGGTGGCTCACTGTATAATGGTAGGTACTATAAACAACAGAGGTGTGTCAATCTTATTGAAGTACAGATGCTGTGTCCACATTTTGCTTACAAGTTTCAGACAATGTACATGTTCTGTCTTACATTCTGTTTTGAAGACATTTCCAGATCCTCTGGTTTTGATGAGATGAAACACATCTTAAAAATCTCCTGGACAGGCACTTTCAAGATGAGCTGCAAAATGTGTCTTGAGTTATCTTTTCTAAATGAAACAGCTGCTTCTTCAATAGAACAAAAAGAACATTTGATTTATTACATAATTGCTCGAAAAAGGTTATAAGTTTTAAAATGGAAAGTCAATTTCATGGTAAAATAAAAATAGAAAAATGTCTAAGCTAACAAAAACTTGACGAAACCCAAAAAATCGAATTTAGCCTTGAAAAAACAGTGATAAAATCTGATTCTCCTGAACAGCTAGCGATTCTTGTTCAATCACAACCAATTGCACTGTTCAAAGAAAAATATGATTATTAATAATTGCTGATAATATAAACATGATAAAAATAAGATGTTGTATGATTTCCAATGCGACAATTCTCCACAAGAGTCAAAAGGGATCATAAATATAACCAAATGGTACAAAATGTAGATTTCTATTGTCGCATTGCTTAATTTTAAGAAATTTTCTACTCCTCTGAATTTCTGAATTCATTGGAATAATTACAAAATAGTAATATGTTTTGTTTATGTTAAATATTGTTTCCATATTCGACCTGCTTTAAAACTAATGTACTTGTATATTGTAGTGCTTCATGGTGCTGGTCCACAACCAATTTATAACACTGCCCATGCCATGAGCTGGTTGCTTCAATGTGCCATAGGTGTGGAGTATTTACATGGCATGAAGCCGAAAGCATTGATCCATAGAGATCTGAAACCTCCAAAGTAAGTATAGAAAAAGCGTACCTAAATAAAGAAGTTATATATGATAAAGACAGATCATAAGAAAAAAAGGGCCATAAGAAGACAAAAAAAAAGTTGTCTAATGATTTTACAAGTATGTTGGTGTCAAAACCTTAATCATATACTGTGGATACATAATCATTAGCGGGATACACATTTTACCGATACAGTGAACCTCAAATTTGGAAATGCAATGAAATACACATTTATAAATTTGTTAAACTATGAAAATTAGAAGCCCCCAAAAATTCAATTATTCCCAAATACAAGAAAATTAAACAAGGAAAATAAATTAATTCACAGGCTATTCCTGTATATCACTGTTCCCTGATAGTTGTTGGAGTATAAAAGCATGTCCCTCAGAGTTAACATCCACAATTGGATTCCATTATTTTCCATCCAATTCTTTCTTCTTTATACTCAAGATAATTTGACATTATACAATTATGGCACGTTGAAAAGGTGAATATCCAAAATTGTCAACACGAGAAGGTTATTTCAATGAGGGCGCAGCCCGAAGTGAAATAACTTTTAAGGGTTGACAATTTTGGATATTCATCGATTCTAAGGGGCCACAATTGTTTTATTAATATGCCTTATTTCCTCGTCTCTCGGTGGGCTTCCAGTGTAACATGAACGCTGCCATTTTGTTTATTTTCTTCTGTGACGTCATTTTCATGGGAGATAACTCAAGTACAAATAAACAAACTCAAAAAGTTATTCACTAATGAATAATAGGGTTATTCACCGCTGGTGGAAATTTTTAGGGTTATTCGTCCTTCCTTGCAATTGAATGAAAAACAACTGAATTATTCCATGTCACGTGATAACGTTTCACCCAATTGAATTGTTTAAAATGTATGTAAGGTATAATAATATTCCTTGTTGCATCTGATTGATGCAAACTTATGAAGTATTTCAAATTACATGTACATTCAATATATTCTACTAAATATTATGATTGAACCAGTTAACTATTAGATAAAGTATTCATTTCAAGAGAAGACATCCAATTAGAAATATATCTGAACCTGCAGCAAATAACATATTTAAAAATAACACAAAAAGGTTACAATTCAATTTAATTTCATCAACAATAGTTTATATGATCTGAGCAAAACTTTGATTATCTCCCTTAGAAAGGATGTGTTTTTCTTTTGTTTTATTTTACATTATGCTTTGTCTCAGCTACACCTAGATCAATAAATAATAGATTTGTTAATAATGTTAATTAAGATTATTGTCTTTATTTAAATGCAATTTTTTTTTAATCTGGAATTTTTATTTATGAAAATTTTGTGAGCTTACTCTTCCTCCTCTTCTTTTATGTTTAGGGTAGTTGTATAGAAACAATATCAGAATGAATATAATATTAAGCAGCCAATCAATAATCATATTACATTTCATTACACATTTGAATTATACCTGTACTGATATGCCATATTTAAATGTTTTTCATTATTTGGAGATTTAGGTATGAATCTTTGATTGTTTCTGTTATATTTTTTCCACCACTTTATAGACTGTGATAATTTCCAACTAAACATTTTGTATGGAAAACTGTCTGTTGTTGAAGGCTGTTATTTTTGTACTGGGGTTCTATTATATTTTATTGTCTTGTTTAGATTCACCAAACATGTTATTTTATGGTAATGGTACTGTTTTTGAAAGAATTGAAATTTTGTGGTACTAATCATTAAATATGTATCATAAAACAAATCATAATCATTCCTTTTATGTACATTAGGTTGAATTAAAATTGATGACTTCATGGACTTTTAAATTAACTTCATTGACTTTTTAACATATTTTCAGTTTACTTCTAATTATGGGAGGGACAGTTCTGAAGATCTGTGATTTTGGTACAGCTTGTGATATACAGACACACATGACCAACAACAAAGGAAGTGCTGCTTGGATGGCACCAGAAGTCTTTGAAGGTAATTAACCACTTAAGAAGCTAGTGTATTCTTGGTACTGATGAAGGTTATCTACCATCAACCATCAAGTGTATTGGGTAATATTTAATACTGATGAAGGTTATCTACCATTAACCATCAAGTTTATTGGGTAATATTTAATCCACCATTAAAAGAGTCAAGTGCATTTTGGGTAATATTTCAACAACATCCTAAACAATGGTCATTTATCTGATTACATATGCTATTTTCATTTTGGTGTATAAACCATCAAATGAAACACATATTTTGACAGATCCTTAAATGGCCAACTTAAATGAGATCTTGAAGTGTTTCTGGAAATTAATTTTTGATTATAAAAAAGGTTAAAGTTAAATTTAGATTAGCCATTTTTATGCAAAATGATTGATCAGGACTCGTAGAGAAGAACCAAGATATAAAATATGGAATGTTGAAACCACCATTGTTTATTATATAAAGTAAATAAATTGTTTTTCTGATCTACATACCCACTTTGTACAATTAAAAAGTTTCATGAAAATAAACTAATGATTCTGATTATGACAAAATGTTTGAACCAGGGTGTAATTACCCTCAACAACATCTTTTACTTGTAGTTACACTTTAATACAGTATAACTTATCTTGATTAGAAGCACTAAATTGCATGCCATGTTTAAATAATATTCTTTTCTTTTGCCAGGAAATATGTACAGTGAAAAATGTGATGTGTTCAGTTTTGGTATAATTTTATGGGAGGTGATTACTAGACGGAAGCCTTTTGATGAAATAGGAGGACCTGCTTTCAGAATAATGTGGGCTGTTCATAATGGTAAATAGTTATGTTTCACATGTGAATTACAATGGGCTGAAAGTGTTTTAATATATAAAAAAGAAGATGTGGTATTATTGCCAATGAGACAACTATCCACAAAAGACCAAAATGACACAGACATTAACAACTATAGGTCACCGTATGGCCTTCAACAATGAGCAAAGCCCATACCGCATAGTCAGCTATAAAAGGCCCCGATAAGACAATGTAAAACAATTCAAACGAGAAAACTAACGGCCTTATTTATGTAAAAAAAGAACGAAAAACAAATATGTAACACATAAACAAACGACAACCACTGAATTACAGGCTCCTGACTTGGGTCAGGCACATACATAAATAATGTGGCGGGGTTAAACATGTTAGCGGGATCCCAACCCTCCCACTAACCTGGGACAGTGGTATAACAGTACAACATAAGAACGAACTATAAAAATCAATTGAAAATGGCTTAACTCATCAGATGGACAAATATACAAGTGGACGTGGACCGGTACTTAATATGGTTATATTTTCACATATTTGTTAATTACTGAATAAAAATTGTACCAGTCTGTTCCTCCTTAATTTCAACTTTGTATTGGGTCAGTATCAAAATATTTTTTTTACTTTAAAAATAAATGTGATATTTAAGAAATAATTCATGGAAGCCATATATTGTTGGAAATTTACACATGGCCTGGGCCGTGATATTCGAATTTTATCCTGAGCGTTAGCGAGGGATAAAATTAACGAATATCACGGCCCAGGCCATGTGTAAATTTCCAACAATATATGGCTTCCATGAATTATTTCGATTCTAATAGGACAAATACGGTCATTAAAAAACTGAAGCGAGGGTGGGTATGCTGTGTATGTGGCTGTTCTTTTTTTACTCCCTGCTAGATAAAGCTCAAATATCTTTATAAATATGTAGCTTGCGTAGGTTAGTTCGTAAATAACTGCTAGAAAAAAAACTTTTTAATTTTTTAAATTCTCAAACCCAACATATGCCAGTTTAATTTACATGTTTTTCTCGTAAGCTTCCGTTAAATCCAAAGTTGACATTTTGTAACTAAGGAGCCGCCATGTTGACTTGCTGAAACGAGTAAATATGCGAATAATGCAATTGAATAGAAAATAAAACAAAACCTACCTCAAAAATCAGTTTTAATACAATATCATACGAATTCCGATGGTTCACGCAACAGAAAACTTTCAACTTTAGCGGTTTCATTTGTATGACGTCATGTTTTGAAATGACCTAAATGCGCCAAAAAGATTAATAGACTTTCGCGGAATTTTAATTAATTTTTATTTTGTTGATTTCTCCGAGCTCTTGTGCATTACTTCTTTTTATTATGCATAAGAATAAGAAAAAAAGTTATTTTGTCTTTTTTTAATTGCCCTTTTTAAAACAATAAAATCGGCAGAGGGTCTGTAAATAGGTTCCAATACATGTAGATTTACGTGGGAAGTATATTGTAACAGCCATTATAATGTATATCTCTGAGTCTGCGCTAAGTATATTTTATCGAGAATTTTATCACAGTGTTGTTTACAAAGCTAAAGAAGCACGTCATATTAGAATTTAGAATGGCCTTGATCTTCTTATTTTATATTGATAGGTGGTTACCTTATTTTCAAAGTCCTGGATACAATAACATTATAAAATAAATTTCTGTCATATGTATTGATTACAAGATTTTAATTTTGAATTCATTTCTTTGTATTTCAGGTACAAGGCCTCCACTGATAAGTAATTTACCCAAACCTCTAGAACTTCTTATGGTCAGGTATGTATAGATACTGTAATCAGTCTTATTAAGTTAATACTGTTGTATACATGTATTCAATTTTAAATTGCAAAGTCACATGTACAATTTTTCCTGCAAACACAGAAGTCAAATGGACTATATATGTATACAATGAATTTATACTCACATTTTACACTCATATGTATATGAAAGCAGCTTGTAATGTTTTACATCATTTGATATACTTGCCTAAAGGGGAATAAAATAATCGAAAACTACAATATACATCCAAACATAGTTTAATATGAGTGTTTCAGAACCTTGGCTACCCATGGAGATACTGTATAATGGTAATCATAGTTTACACAGATTCTTTCTAACATTGATCTCTGTAAATATATTTGAATGTTATTCCTTCATATACAGATGTTGGTCAGGTAACCCAGCAGAAAGACCCTCTATGATTGAAGTGGCAAGAATCATGACACATCTTTATCAGGTGAGTGTCAGATATTCTGTTTTGGAGATTTCTTTTATGTTTTCTGTTTAGGTTGAGATGTTCTTGTATACATACAAACATCCATTAAATGAAAAGTAAGATTTTTACATAAGAAATAGTAGCAGGTTGGATGAGAAATTTTGTCTTTTTCTGAACACAGCATGTCAGAACAAGAATGAATGTTGAAAATTATTGTATAAGTGAGAAATTGTACTGATCATTATAATAGACCTATACTATTGCTATTTCTTAATCTGTGCTGCTTGAAGTATTGACATTACGGAGCAATCAATTTTCCATTGTGACATCAACATTCTATGGGAACTTTTGTGATCTCCATTAATGGCAGACAAATAGTGAAAGGTATAATTAGGATATTATTTCTTATATATATATATATATATATATATAAAAAAAGAAGATGTGGTGTGATTGCCATTGAGACATCTCTCCACCAGAGACCATATGATGTAGAAGGTAGGCAATAATAGGTCACCTTACAGCTGTTACAGTCTGTTCGTATCAGAATTTAAATAGCAAGAAAAATCATAGTACAAACATTGAAACATTTCAACACAAAAAGGTATTTAAATGATTAAAATGAATCTATTTATATTAAATCATACATGTGTTTACAGCTGATTGCAATGAGTTTGTAGCTAAAGGTAATATATAGAATAGCAGTGGCGGACGGTGTACATCATCACAGCATATGCCATGTATATATAGCATTGAAAGGGTTAAGAGTAGACTAGTCTGACAGATAACCATTCTATAGCTATCCATCTGTAGGACTAGGCAACTTCGAAAGGAGGGTAGTAATTCTTACCTAATGATGACTTCACAGTTCAGCTAGCAAGCAAGCTAACCAAAGATATTACCTTTAGCTACACACTCATTGCATTCGGCTGTAATTCACATCTTTAATTATTAGAGCCCATTTTCCAGATTTCTTCGAAAAATGCATTAAAATTGGTACCCACACAAGTTAGAAAAATCCTCAGTAGAAAGATTAAATGATCTATTATAAACTAAGCAGCATACCAGATTTGTTATAAAAATACTGTAAACCAACTTATTTTCGCGAGAGATTTACTTTCGCGACTTTCGAGAGTAAAAATATAATGCGAATTTAAATAGTCGCGAATATGAATTACTAGGATCTTTTCTTATTTAACCACCTCAGGAACATTAGAACATCGCGAAATTAAATCGCGGCGAAGCGGACTAGAAAGGGCTAAACGCTAAATAAAGTATCCGAGAAAATAAGTTTGTTTACAGTATGCTCTATTAGAAATTTACCAAAACATAGAAACATACTTGTGAGCATCAATGGTGTTGTACATTAAATGAATTATTTCATCTCTTCTTGTTTGCAGTTTTTCCGAGGAGCAGAGGAACCTTTAGTTTACCCTAACAATAGACAATCATGTGAATCACCTGACTTCAGTAGGTATTTTTAGAATTAGTCCATGTAAGAATAATGTTATTTAGAAAACAAATGACAATTCAAAATGAATAGCTACTATACTGAAAATTCTGACACTTTCGTGTACTATTGCAATTTTTTTTAAAAGGTTTTCTGAAGTAAGAGAAAATTTTATTTTAAAATATGAAGAATGGTCAGCGGGCATCTATTAACCTTTCCAAGCAAAAAATAATGAATTGTTCAAATAAAAACTATATGGTAGCATTCAAACTTTGAAAAACCACCAAATCAGTTATCCACTGAAATACACAATAATTCCTCAATCAACAAACATTATATCCATCTTAATAAATCAATACACAAGTATGTTATTTTTAACTTGAGATAAATATTCAAAATATGGTAAGTCAAAGGAATTTTAAATATTTTTTTCATGATTTTATTCTTTTTAGTGTTTGATGCTTAGGTTGTTCCAACAAAATATACTGAGGAAAATTTAAATTCAAATCAAACAAACTTCTAATTTAATGTGTTAATGTTTTATTTTTAGCCTTCAGTTCAGTGCCTGTGACAACATCATACTCCAACACACCTCCCAGTTCTAACACATCAACAACGAGTCAACAGACAGGAGAATCACGCTCTGGTACCCTTATTGGATCAGACACAATCAAGAAGTCAGACGAGTTCAACATACCACCTCCTCTTCCACCCAGGGCAAATCCTCCAATTAACCCACCAGTGTTAGAGGTAAGACTAGGAGGCTACAAATGTAGAAAATAACACAGTACTCAGAGTTCAAAATGTGTGGTAGAAACACAAAATCATGCATTTTTTATTGGTTAAATTCTAAGTACAATGATCAGACTTGAAATTGTATTACCTCAAGGTCTGACATTTTTTAAAACAGAGATGACTTTGAATAAAAGTTCATAACGCTCAGCAGGACAACAATTGTTTTACCAGGTATATATGTCTTTGCTTCATGGGGGGGGGGGGGGATGTTCATAGCAGGTTTGGATATATTGGATGAAGGTGTGTTAGTTTAAGTCATAATTCAGTCATTTGCTAATATTGAAAGGTGAAGTTGTGTTATAGAAGTTCTAACTGTTAGTCTGGAGCTAACAAGCACCACTCTTGATCCTTAACTGACATTCTGCCATAAAAAAGTGCTGCCCAACAAAACAAATATACTAAATAGTTCAAATACAGAAGAAGTGCTTTAAAACCCACTAAAAATATATGTTTAATAGTAAAAATAATCTTGAAAGGTGAAGTTGTGTTATAGAAGTTCTAACTGTTAGTCTGGAGCTAACAAGCACCACTCTTGATCCTTAACTGACATTCTGCCATAAAAAAGTGCTGCCCAACAAAACAAATATACTAAATAGTTCAAATACAGAAGAAGTGCTTTAAAACCCACTAAAAATATATGTTTAATAGTAAAAATAATCGTCAATCACTGATTTTCCCCCAAAGAACAAAAATAGAAAATCCTGCAAATTTCAGATTAAAATTATTTGGTTGCTTTAAGTTATATTTTGTATTACATTTCTCAGGATGAACAAACTAGAGGACAACAGAGTGCCCCACCCTCCCTTGCCGGTAGTCGAGACAGTCTAAACGATGCTGCACGGGCTGGTACCCCAGATCATTTAAAACGTTACTCAGCAGACAGTACTCTGATGAAATGTGATATAAGCAGGGAGATAACCAACAGTAGTAGTGGCAGCAGTGGAAACTCTTACAAAGGTAGGTAACTCTGATCAACAAATTAGCATTAAATTTAATGGCTTGTTTCAGAGAATAAGATATGTAGATCTATGAAGCCACTTCTATGTTCGATAAAAATTTTCTGAAATGTTTTTTAGGCGAATTTAATATACCAGCTAAGAAACTATTAAAATATTGAAGAAGTGAGCGAAAAGATATATGTCAAATTGGCATTAGTACTCTAATTAAGTATGATATATTAGAGATACATATATACTGATATTGTTGATAAATAATTTACTTGTTTGTTTGTTTGATTTTAATAAGTTTTCAATTTAGTAATTTTTGTAGATGTCTCTTGTTGAAGCATGAATTACTTTGCATGAAAAGATTTTAGAAGATCTTAGCCAAAAAATCCCAACCCTATTTACATTTGGTTTTTTTTTGTTTGTTTGATTTAACCTTATATATTCATTGACAAAAAAATAATTCAAAAAAATAATCTTTTGCTATTTACAAAAAATTAGATCATAGGAAAAGATGTAATATGGATGTCACCTCTCACAGATGTAATTTTTGTTCAGTTTTTACTTTAAATTTGATGACAAAAAAATGATAATAAAACATTTTTTTTTCGTTTTTTGTCTACATACATGACATATGTACAACAAAATTTTAATTTGTTAACATCGAAACTTATAGACAAGGTAATTTAGGATTTACAGTCTGAACAAATTATTCATTGGAAAACACATGCAAAATTTGTTTTCAAGGGATTAATTGTGTAAGATTGTTTCATGAAAATTTTGCTATGAGCAGAGAGAAAATGGAATTAACAGTATTAATTACTGAACGTATTAAACCAATGGCTAATACAAACAAATTATTTTGAAGCTTAAACTAAAAAAATTTACAAATCTAGACTTTAATTCATACTACAAGAGTTATGATTTCGAAATATGCGGAAAAAGTATTGTATATTAATTATGCTTTTTTATTTTTATCATGGAAGCAATTACTGAAAGTTAATGTTTTCTGAAAGTTACTTTTAGTATTGCGTTTTTATTAGATTTCCCATGATCACAGTTTACTTTAAGATATCTGTTATATTCAACTTTGCATTTGAATTCTTTGATTTCATTTCAGTCTTCATTCTAACTATTTTCATATCAACCTTTTTTTTTCTGATTTAGTTAAATAAAAAAGGAGCATACATTTTTTTGCCGATTGTTGATATTAATGTTATAGTTGAGTAGAATGGACATGCACTACTATTCAGATTTACTATTCAGATTGTACTAACTATCAGTGTGGTTTTTACATTGACTTTTACCTGATAGCATAAATAAAGGTAATATTCTGTTTAATATCTTGAGCAAATCGTCAAATATTTGTTTCTTTTCACTCTTCTAATGTCAGAGGTCAATTTTTATATCAATTTGAAACAAGTCTGATAATGCTTATGACAACAATGTATGATTTGGGGCATAATAATGTTTTTTTTCTTAAATTAAAATTCATTACTAAAAACAGTAATTAAAAGTATTGTCATTCTTACATGTGGTATAGAATCAGATTTGGTCAGGGTCCACATATCTTGTAGGATTGCTATGACATTTACATCAAAGGTTTATATATGCAATGTCTGGGACGAGTTCAAAATTCAGTGCTGATCAAATATTTCAACATGAGTTATGTCCCTTTGATATGCCTATGTCAAATAGTCTTTAACAATTAAATGTCAACTTTCCCCCTTGAGGAGTTCTCTCCCTTGTGTCAAAGAACAAAAACTTATTTTATGAACTGAAATTAACAGCCAAAATGTTTCTTTGAATTATGCTAATTCACCTGGAATAAATTTACTCTATGCATATTGAAAACTCATTGATAAACAGAATATTACCTCTTACAACTAAATACTTAATCCAGCTATATCTTTAATCATATATACTGTACTATATATATTTTTGTGATTTTTTTATCTATCGTGTAATCATGGCATTATTAATCCTCTGCTTCTGCTAGGCCATCGTAGGGCGGGATCTCATGGCACCATAATAATGATTACGGGTGGAGTAATACAGACACCAGTGACAACCTCGTCAGCAGGTGAGAAACCACAACACGAATTCTGACCTCGCTTTTCTGTCTCCTTATGTTTTTAGGTAGAAGATCGTTGGAGCTATTGCTTATTCGGGTCCCAGTGGTGGGTTTTATAACAAATGGTTTCAGTAGACAAATAGGACTTTTTTATAACAATTTTAAGATTTTTTTTAAATGATTAATACATTTTTTTAGAGTAAAAGTTATGTACAGTTTGTCTCATTGGCAATCATATCACATCTCGTTATTTTTACAGTGTGAATTTAAACATTTTGTAGTAGGAATATTTCTTTTTAGTACTTTTTTAAATTGATTTTTCAAGTAATGATCCTTTTCTAAAAAAAATTAGAAAGGTATTTTTTCAAACACCTACCATATTACATTTCATGGCCCAATTATTAATTGTGTATAAAAGAATCCCATCTCTTTCAAATTTTCTTAAAGTGGGTTATATATTATGTGATACATAATGTATGGAAATCTGTTCAGGTTTTAAGTAAGATAGTGTGATATCTAGATTAAGTGTACTCTAAATCCCTGGTATAGGTTAACCTCATAGAAATTTTTTCATAAATACTAATGCATGCTGTAATTAGAACTGATCGGATGCCTTTTTAGCCAAAACTGCTTTTGTTCATAAATTTGGTGAACTATAAATCTCCATTTTAGAATCTAAAGGATTTTGGATCTTTTATTGTTTATATCTTAATATAATGTCATTTCATAAGTCTAACTTCCTTAGTTTAGGATGTCTTGAAATGTTCAGGTTTTGGTATTTGAAATTATTTCCAGAATGCTTCAGAATCTAAAATTGGTGAATTGGAAATCTATGTAGGATGCTATCCAATTTATGAACACATTCTTTCTGTGCTTTTGGAGGGAAAAAAGGCCACAGGTCTAAAGATGGGAGTGAAAATTTCTAACACTTTTATTAATTGAATATTTTAAGCAATCCGGTTTTCAATAACCCTTCTATATTACTTTCAAAGACATGGTAAACTATCATCACAATTAAAAAAAACACTGACCATTAAAGACCTTTAGGTATTCTTTCATAAGTATGAAAGTATGTTATTATTTAAAAAACTTTTAAAAAAGTGAAGAGAATTTTCACTCCTGTCCATAAGTGCATCTATTGGTATAGAACTTATATAGTACATTATTATAATGTCTTTGTCTAACCTAACCAATTCTTTATTTAGTACATTATTATAACGTCTTTGCCTATGCCTATAACAGTGTCTTTATTTAATATTTAGCCATACCAACTCATCTACGATATACCTCGTACACTACCGCTGCACTCTTATCACCAAAGTTTATATCCAATCAAACACAATTCAAATTTCCAGGTAATATAAAGTTATCTACCTTTGATCACTTCCTGTCACTAATGAGTGTTATAAAACCTGGGATCCTGGTATTGGCAGTTTAAACAGATGTTTTTCAGAATATGATCAAATTAATATCAGATCTTTTACAAAATTAAATTTGCCATTAGAATGATTTTATTATTAAAAATAAATTCAAACTATGATCATATTTTGGTGAAGTTTTAAACATTGAAGTGGAAAATTAATACATATATGTCAATGATATTTGTTTACATATTTAGGTTTTTAGAAACAACTTTATTGATTTTATATGTCGGTCCCATTAGATGATTAGCAATAAAAAAAAAAACACCAGTTAATCACATATTTCTGTTGTATCTAAAATTGGTTGAGTGAACTTTTTTCAGCTGGTCCCTTTAATGAAACAAACATCTGTTTTAGCTAGCACAGCATTGGCCAGGATACCAGGCTTCAAAGTTAAAGTTCCTCACTTATCTCCCTTTGATTACATTTTATTGATGGCTGCTTCACAACATTTCTTTCAACTTAAAAGAGTGATTCTTCTATTTGCACTAACATTATCTAGTAATGCATGTCTGTTTGCATGTTAAAATGAGTTCTGCATGTTTTTTTCTTGTAGTTTAAAGAAATTAAACAAAGTGACAAACTTTTTCATGCTTATCTTTGAACATGTTTTAAATATGTGTGTTTGCTGAAGTGTTTATCAGATACAAAATGATTCTGTTTTGAAATATTCCCGCTTATCTTTGCATGGAAAAGAAAATTCATCTGCAACTCTCAATTTGAATATTTCAAACAATATAAAAATGTGCATTGAAATATGTGCCCTATTTTGATGCATGTTTCTTATTTCATTGCTCTTTTAAATCCATGAAATTATGTTAAGATTAAATTATCTCCCCTTTATTTATTATTTTGTAGTCTGAAACCGTTAATTTGAAATCCACATACATAATATTTTAATTACACAATAGTACACAAAAACTGCGTTCATCAATTGAGGTGTTTTTACAGAAGTGAATGTTATTGCATTTGGATTGTCCATTCATGTCAATTGCATGTTATTCTCCTTTATAAATTGGGTTATAAAACTTAATTGAATGTGATGATAAAAATGTCACAAGACATTAAGAAAGGGACATCTCATTACCGCTACGTATCTGGTTAAGGCGATATTTTCAGTCTTTTTGGAAATATACATCCATAAAAGGTACAAAAAAGAAGTTCTTGAAGTTGTCTGTTTTCCCTGGAATGTTTTAGACATCTGATATTGTAATGCTCAATGAAAATTCACTCATCACATCTTCCTAAACTGTTTCATACATTTTTGTTCTTTCATGCATGAAACTTTTGACTTATAAAATAGTTAGTGATAAAAGTGATATGTTTAAAATAAAAAAATTATTGCCAAATCATCATATATATTTAATGTTTGATTATTTAGATTAAATAAATGTTATGTTTTTTTAATTGTGAAATTTTGTTGGGTTGATCTCTTTTTATTTGAATTTTAGTTCAAAGCTTATATCAGCTTTTAGAAATTTTGTTAAGATATTTTGCTTTGAACTTTTAAGTTGATGTTTCTATTAACTGCATGCAAGTTTTGAGTATGTGGTTGCTGTTTGCATTTTCAGGGCGTGGTCACCGACGGGTTGGTTCAGATGAAGGATACCAAATTAAAAGCACCTCCCCAGTTTTTATAAACACCGCCCACATTCCTGTCAGTTCTGGACAAACATTTCATCAAGTCAGTACTTTCCCAGGGTCTATAACAGGAAACAGGGCAAATGCCCTCCCACAGAGATCTGTATCCCATCAGCCTCAGACGTCAGAGAGGGTACCAGCCACAGGGTCACGTCACGCCTCATGGACGTCAGACTCTGGGGGAGGTATACAGATAGAGTTGATCCCTCCCAGGAATACACAGTCATCAGATATTCAGCAAGGTAATTGATGTTAGATATTTTAAAGACTATCAGTTGTTTCGTATCATGAATAAATGAAAATTTTATAGAATGTCAATAAGGACAGCATCCCACCTACTGTGAATTCATTTATTTTCTTGGGCACCAATTTTCCCAGTTACAGCTTAAATTGTATATTTAATTTCGTGGTTTTTCGCAAAATCTGCATACAATCCCTTAGAAAATTTGTAACTCATTGAACATTTTAAAAATTCGTGATTCTCCTGTACCCACAAAATCCACAAAAAGTGGTATCCAACGAATATTAATCAATCCACAATAATACACAAGTTCTTAAAAAGTACACTGTAAATTGTCACCAAAACGTAACTTAAAAGATAGAAAAGGACCAACCAAAACATGTAGTATTTGCAACTGGACAATAAATTCACCAAACAATTTAATCCATTTTACATAAAAATGTTCTTCACGAGCAAGGGGTTAAATACATTTGCCTGAGCATGTCAAGGAAAAGTTTGTCAATTTAAGCAGGTTGTTGTGTTTGGTGTTTTAAATTTGCTGGACAACACCTACCTTCTCATTTATGGACTGGAACACCTGTCTACTACAAAATAAAACCAATGAAAAAAGATGTTTTATCTTCGGTTATTCCTCTTTTGTTAGTTAAATATGAGCATTGAAGTTCATTGCATTGGTTAATTAGTACTGTTATTGCTGTGTTGAAGTTATTTTTATTTGCATGTATTCTTTAAATTGAAATTGTTTTGCATGATTTCTTTTACATATGTCAGAAATTTTTCCGATGTTTTTATTATTGCGAACAATGTACCAGTGTTATAATCGCAATAATTTAAACTCACATTTTGAAATATTTTACATGAGTTAAACAAGATTTTTTTCTCAAAATTGCAAAAATTAAAATAGCATTATAGTCTATAATGACAAAATCGCAATAATAAATGCACACAATAATTTCTGAATTTACAGTAGTTATTTAAAATTTCATTTCTTTGTTTATAAATTATATATTTTTATGTTTGGAACATGGAATGTTAAAAAAATGAGTTTGGGAATTTCTTTATTTATTACAAAACTTGAATTTTTTAAAGAAAATTTTTGTTTTTATGGGTCTGATATTTACTTTATTACTATCATCATTCTTATTCCTTAACTGCGATATTTTTTAAAAATCATATAGACACTTTAGGAATGAGGGCAGTTTTTCAATCACATAGTCTATCCTTATAGATTATCGTTGATCATCTCAACGGGATTGTTTTTCTTGCTTTGAGCCAGGACGGCAAAAGCGAGAAAAGCAATCGAGTTGAGATGACCAATGATAATCTGTTTATCGCTATTTTACCTATGACGACGTTATAAATTTCATGTCAATTTCATTAGCAACGCCACATGCCTCCTTAGTTTCTAACGATAATTTTCCATCTCAAGCTAATAGCATGTTATGAAAAATTATCACAAAAAAAGAACAAAGAAAAAATGCACAAAATAGCGATAATTCTGTTTATCTAATCATCCTACAAATAAAGAGCCACATTTTCTCCAAAAGCACTGATTGTTATCAAAACATTTAAAACAATTGGTCCCAAAAATGAAGGTGTTGGTGAAAAGTACATGTAATATCTTATAGTTATAGAATAAGTACATACTTTTAAGAAATAAAAGTACATGAGTACAGGTGTGTATGCAATAAATAGACAACGCTTGACTTCATCTGAACAAAAGAATTCCAGATATAGGAAATTTTCCTCATTTTTTGCAATCACGGACATAGTCACAATGACGTTACGCACGGTAATGCGTTCGGATTAAAATTACGTTATTATATGATTTTAGAACAGCAACCATTTGCCTTTAAAGAAATAAAATCACCAACATCCATATATCTACAGAAAGGCCCTGACATGTTTTTCTTATTTTAAGTTAATTCTATAAATTTTTGCACCATACATTTATTTTATTGAACTCACAAATCTTACTTTTGCGTTAAAAATTGCATGTCCGGCGTAACATTTCAGATTAAATAAAATGCATTTCTCTATGTTCCGTTGTAATTTTGCACATAAAATTTGCGAAATTTAGTATATCAGCTTCCTACTAGATTTATATTATAACATCATACCCGTTTTTTGGTATTGGCTGAAATTTGAAGCAAGCCTTCAACGAAATATTCAGCAGAGGAACCTGTCTTAATGAGTTTTGAGGAAAATTTATCAAAATTTCAGTTTTATTATTATCCCTATAAAATAATCAAATCATATTAAAACTATACTCAATAGAAAGTTCAGAAAAAGATAAACATTTTCAAAGTTTCAAATGTAAAAAAAAACTTTTTCTTGAAGCAGAATTTTTAAAAATCGAATGTCTAGCCACAATGTCCAAACGTTATTTTTGTCCATTCCTTAGGTGAAACATGTTGTATAAATACTAAATGTGCATTTATAATACAAAACTAACATATTTATAAGATACAAACTATAAGTTCATACAAATGGCTAAATGAGTCGGGTGTTTTCACAAACATTATGACCTTACATTTTTTTTTCGGAAAGCATTCCCTATGTCTAGCCATTATGTCCAATGGTGTCATTTTGACGTTTCTGCACAGTGGCGTCTTTTATACAAATACACACTAGTTACGAACTGTTTAGGCAGTTAAAATGATGCCGGGAAATGTTCATTCCAAAATGGTCTTCTGAATCAAAATAACACTCAGATTAGAAAAACATACACACATAAGGAATAAACCCTTTATAGACACACAGGAAAAGGGGGGATGGGCCGAGGGATATTTTCTTATGGACAAAAGTTTTCACGCAAATCTAAAACACCTTTATAGATTAGAAACCGATTAGAATCCGAGTTACAATGGTCTTATAAATTTTAAACAACTATATAAATTCGTATTTGTAAAATGAAACCATCAGTGCTAAAAAGATAGAGAAATAGTCGGAAAACTCAGACACAGACACATACAGATATTGGACAAAAGTGAGTTCAACACAAAAAAATCATTTCAACTAAAATCATATAAAAAGAAATATTGCTAAATTATTATATGACCGATTTTAATGAAATAGATACCATAAATTTTTATGTCAATTTGTCAAAAAAATGTTCAACGGCTAAATTTATCTTCTCATGTGTCCCTCCGGAAGCAAGATGTTTTTTAAAGGTTGCTATGTTTTCTATCCAAAATAAAACTGGAAAAATTTGCATTTGTTTTCATCTAATCGCAGATCAGAAAATAAAAACGATCCTTACGTAATTAATTGCCTTATACATGATAAATTTTGAAACATTTCTTCAGCTTATGTTATTTATTTGATAAAAGTCGACCGAGTAGGTACTCCGCTCTTGATAACAAAATGTGAAAGTTAGTTTCTCGCGTCAAATTTGTCAATTATACATGTTACGTCTTGCGACGCAATACCGTGCGTAACGTCAATAAGATATCTGAATATGTATACATACAATTTTAGGTAATTTCATAGCAAAGAATTCAACAGTGATTCTAGTAAAATCAGATATATTAGCTATAGCTTGCTGTCATATTATTTGATGTAGAAAAAATGATAAAAATTCTTCTTTACACAATTTTATCATTGATCAATATAATTTGTTCTGTTCTAGGTACTGGTCTGTCAAATGCTGAAGCGTTTGCTATGAATCTGGTTTACCATTCCTTAGACCAACAGTTACAGGTAAGTTATATATCCTGAATCTCAATTAAACGGTTGACTGAATTTGTACTGGAACTTTATATACTTAAGTACCACATTAAGAGACAGGGATGCATGCTGACAAGGGATCAGTATCGCAAATCCAAATTTTTATCTGGATCTCTTAAATTATTTATGAGTCTTGGCATATTTTTTTCTTCAAGATTATTCTTCTCTTTGAATTCTCTGGATTAATTTTTCATGTGCACAAATTTCTATACAACCGCAATTTTTTTTTTGGCGTCATATAATGCTATTATGTATGTGTGTCCTCATCCAAAGATGCATTTAGTTTCCAGATGATAACTTAAGTTTAAGTGAATTGATCTCTATGAATTTTCACCAGAAGGTTCAATAGCGCTTAAGGAAGATTGGGATTGATTTTTGGGACTATGGTCCAAACAGTTTAGTAATTAGGGCCAAAAAAGGGGCACAAATAAGCATGTTTGTAGTTTCCAAACAGTAAATTGTGTATGAATCTATCTGTACTTATACCACAAGTTTCCATACTTCAAAGGGATGGTTAGGATTGATTTTGGGGGTTAGGCTCAAACCATTTAGAAATTAGGGGCAAAAAAGGGGGGAAAACTAGATGTTAATGGACAATTAAGACAATTTAAAAGCAGTGTAAGGGAGGTAATCCAAATACATTTACAATACAATGTTGTGTAAGTTTGGATTTACCTCCCTTTCACTACTTGTAAATTATGTATAAAGATATGTCAGGTTTTGAACTATTTGCCAAAAAAAGGGTGTGTGGTAAATGATTTTTTTTAAGGAGTGGATTGGGAGCTTTGGTCAATTCACAACAGCAGAGTGTATTGCACTAAAGCAAAAAAGGGAAGGTTAACCTTTTTTAAGCAGTTAAGCTGCTTTATGCGAGCCCCCTAGATTTATGTTCTACCCAATAAATGCTGAAATATGTGCCACTTTTATTATCTGGCTGGCTATCATGTTATTTATAACTAATTGGACACTTTTTTCATACTTTTTATTCTGGAATATAAAAATTATTACCATAAAAACGTTAAATGGTCGTCGATTTTCCCAAAAGTTTTGAAGTTGCACATAGGAAGTAGTGCTCGATAGAAATCCTTCTATAGTTTATTATTCCCTGTGCTGTTGGTTAAGATGTAAAAGAACAATTGTATGAAAAATTTAATCGCCGAAAATCTATAAAGATGAGTCTTTTACATTTCCCAAATGGCAAAAGTCGTAGGAATATTGTTTGTCATCGATACGTATTACATATGTCAGTAGTCTATTAATCAGCTGATATAAGTTGGCGGCAATTTCAAATTACATAGAAGACGAAATTTACGTACCTTTTAAGTTGGGAGGATTCTGATGATACATAGGTACTTTATTATTAATCATTTTATTCGTTTTTTGTCTGAGATGATTGAGATTATTTAAATCATCTTAATTCAGTAATCTTAAATGTATGCTCATTTGTATTCTGGTTAATATTATTCCGTTATCTCGCAAATGACCTTCTTCATGCTTGTCAAATAAAGTTGTTGTTATTGTAGTTTTCTGATTGGTCGATGTCAAGGTCATTTTAAGAGTGTTACAATGTAACATAATGCTACACGTGCTTTGATTTACCTCAAGGTGCTTCAATAAATATTGAGATTAAAACTTTAACAACTGTTTTCTAAAGCACGGCATTATTTAACTTCCAAAGTCGCATATTCTGTAAAATATTTTAAAGTCCAAATCTGTGACGCGTTCACATCATAATTGTTTTTGATTTACAAGGACTTTTCGATTTCCGGTACAGAAAAATACGACTTTTTTGTTATAATGTTTCTTTTTATAATTTTTCACATTTAAACACTCGTTAAGTGTTCTTGAATCAATTCTATGCCGTTCCTTCAGCAACTTTATGCTGGTAAACGATTTCCCCATGTGAAAAGAAATCGCATGATACGATAAAAAGGTAACGACTAACGAGGCTCGAGAAACGTTTATGTTTTCAACAAGTTGAAGTTACAAACAAGTTTTTTTTTAATTACTACTATTACAATTATTTAAAGTTTAAATAAATATTTTTTTTTATTATGATATAAGTAATGGAAGACAGTTTAACCGTAATCAAGATATTTTAATTCAGTTATAATTTGAGACGTTAATAAAATGGCACTGGCTACGGTTACATGGAAATGTGACAATAATAAAAATATTATTGTTACATTGGAGACTAAATGCCGGAATGCATGGTTGGGTAAAGACCTGTTTAAGTACAAATGTAACAATAATTATTGAGGCTATACATTGCGTTATTGTTACATGAAAAACAGTAATGTACGATGGGACTAGAAATATGTACCAATAATAAAAGTTGAAGACATAAATTTTATATTTACAATACATACATTTATTACATACAATTTATTTACTGTAATTTTTTATTTACAATGACAATTTCTACAAATCCTGTAGTCTGACACATTTTTGATGAACGAAATTACGTCCTCCACTGATATGTGTACATACAGAAGTTCTTAGAATTTAAGTGACATTTAGCAATCTTTGCTTTTGATGTATCAATTTGCGTCAAATTGTATAGCTGTATGAAATTTATGTCTTGATATTGTTTTAGTTTCGTTTAAAACGCATCCCAAGTTTTAATGTTTTTCACCCTAAACAAATTGGTTCAAAGTATAATGACAACAATAAGAGAAGGTGTGCAGTTAAATACTTTAAAAAAGTGAAACCATTGAACTATATTTTTCGCCTTTGGCATTCCTAATCTTTAGTATCTTTAAGAACATCAAAACCATTAATACGTAAAACTATTCAAGTTATACACCATTTGTTGAATAATAATATTTATTTTTTATCAGTATCAGGGGCGAATCCAGCCATTTGATAAAAGGGGGGGGGGGGGGTGTCCAACTATATGCTCCCATTCAAATGCATTGATCGGCAAACCCCTTAACCCCCCCCGCCTGGATCTGCCAATGAGTATTATACAAGTATTGTTTAGTATATACAAAATGTATGAAAGAATTAAGAAATACAACTATAGCAGATTTAAGTTTAATAAATCTAGCGTACATTGCCGGGCAGTGTAATGTAACCGTAGTCTCAGTAATAATTGTTACATTCGTAATAAATCAGTTCCTCACCCATCCATGTAACCGTAGCCAGTGCCTAATAAAATTGAGAATGAAAATGGGGAATGTGTCATATAGACAATAACCTGATCTAAGAGCAGACAACAGTCAAAGATTACCAATGGATCTTTAGTGCAGGGAGAAACTCCTACACCCAAAGGATTGCTTTTGCTGGCCCCTTTACATAATAACTAAAATGTATACTATTTCAACTAGTCACTTTGTTCCGGTGGAACTTTTAAATCAGAGGAAGAACAAAGTAACACATAATAATAAGTTCCTCTGGAACTTTTCGGATAGTGAGTTCTTTCCGCCCAGAACTTTACAACGTCGGAACAAAAGAGCATTTACAATAACTTGGACATACACTCAAATCAGAAGTATACACAAGAAATTAAAATTTAAAAAAAAATGTACAAAACAATTATGAAAAATAAAAATGATATACAGCAACAATCACCACATTAGTGGGTCCTCACTATGGACAGGTGCATACAGAATGTGGCAGCTTAAACATCTTAACTGGCACAAAACTCTCCCCTAACATAGGACAGTGTGTGTGTATAATCTCAGACATTGAATCTTTATAAATATAAATTGGAAATAACTTGTGAAAGTGGTAGGATTGCATAACATAAACATTACTGTACAACCATTATTCATGTTATTTGATACTTTAGAAATAGCTGAGAACAATGCCTGAGATAAATATTTTGACTAATTCTTTACACTTTTCATCTGAACTTGGCCAAGTTTGCCTTTGGGTTTTTGATTAACTGCCTATAGGGCCAAAATTAAAAATATGTTTGTTTCCCCTCCCCCTACCCGGGTCAAAAATAAGCCCCCGGGTCAAAAAATTATTTTCCACAAAAAAATCGAAATTATTTTTTTCCTGAAAATAATTTGTTTCCATTTTTGGAAAGTGCTTGAAAGCAGAAGGATTGATAATCTAAATAAATACACTCAAATTGAGCATAAACAACTGATAAGTGGCCTGGACTGGACAAATCAAACCATTCATGTGACCATGCTATGACAATCACATCCAGTTAAAAAAAAAAAAAAAAAAAGAACCTGCCTTCCTGGTCTGTTTACAAAGGGTAGACCCGGGGGAGGGGAAACAGACATTCTTTTAAATGTGGCCTAGCACCCTTTGGTGCTTTGATTTTTTTTAAGGAGGGGGGGAGGGGGTTGAGGATTCAATTAGCAACAGCATAGTGTATTGCACAAAAGCAAAAAAAATATAAATTGAATTATATAACCATTTCTATGTTCTTTGACTACTGTCAGAAACCTATATGTGTCAGATATTTCAATTACAATCCAAATTCTTACCGGTTTCAAGAGCGAAAAATTGTGTCCATTTTTGCCCCAACTGTTCAGAGTTGGACCTCTGCTGTCGTATCCAGCTGCGCTCAGCAAAACAATTTATTTTGTAAAATAGTATATTTGTAGATACTGGATTCCTTTTCATTGCCAAAGTTTGAATACATACTTATTATGGATTATTCTTCTTAAACTTTTAAACCATGGTTTGTCTTTATCCCATGGAATCCATGAAAGTTTGTTCTGAATGAAAAAAAGTAAATCCAAATCAGATTTAAAGCTGCAGATAATAAATACTTGTAATTTTATGTAGAGCAATAGAAAAAAGCAAATGTCTTTTATGTTAGAACGTTACAAACACATATGTATCAAAAGTTGAGGATAGTAATCCTAGGTCAATTTACACTGTCTTTATTCACTATCATTCTGGTAGTCAGTTTACAGTTATCTGATTTCAAATTTTAGTTGAAACAAAATAAAGATGATACCACTGCTTGTATACAAATATTGGTTAACATATAGTCTTCTTTATTTCAGCCAATAACACCTTACCCCCAAGTCAGGAAATACATGTATTGGTTAACATAATTATACTCTTCTTTATTTCAGCCAATAACACCTCACCCCCAAGTCAGGAAATACATGTCTTGGTTAACATATACTCTTCTTTATTTCAGCCAATAACACCTTACCCCCCAAGTCAGGAAATACATGTATTGGTTAACATATACTCTTCTTTATTTCAGCCAATAACACCTTACCCCCAAGTCAGGAAATACATGTATTGGTTAACATATACTCTTCTTCATTTCAACCAATAACACCTTACCCCCAAGTCAGGAAATACATGTATTGGTTAACATATACTCTTCTTCATTTCAACCAATAACACCTTACCCCCAAGTCAGGAAATACATGTATTGGTTAACATATACTCTTCTTTATTTCAGCCAATAACACCTTACCCCCCAAGTCAGGAAATACATGTATTGGTTAACATATACTCTTCTTTATTTCAGCCAATAACACCTTACCCCCCAAGTCAGGAAATACATGTATTGGTTAACATATACTCTTCTTTATTTCAGCCAATAACACCTTACCCCCAAGTCAGGAAATACATGTATTGGTTAACATATACTCTTCTTTATTTCAGCCAATAACACCTTACCCCCCAAGTCAGGAAATACATGTATTGGTTAACATATACTCTTCTTCATTTCAACCAATAACACCTTACCCCCAAGTCAGGAAATACATGTATTGGTTAACATATACTCTTCTTTATTTCAGCCAATAACACCTTACCCCCCAAGTCAGGAAATACATGTATTGGTTAACATATACTCTTCTTTATTTCAGCCAATAACACCTTACCCCCAAGTCAGGAAATACATGTATTGGTTAACATATACTCTTCTTTATTTCAGCCAATAACACCTTACCCCCCAAGTCAGGAAATACATGTATTGGTTAACATATGCTCTTCTTTATTTCAGCCAATAACACCTTACCCCCAAGTCAGGAAATACATGTTTTGGTTAACATATACTCTTCTTTATTTCAGCCAATAACACCTTACCCCCAAGTCAGGAAATACATGTATTGGTTAACATATACTCTTCTTTATTTCAGCCAATAACACCTTACCCCCAAGTCAGGAAATACATGTATTGGTTAACATATACTCTTCTTCATTTCAGCCAATAACACCTTACCCCCCAAGTCAGGAAATACATGTATTGGTTAACATATACTCTTCTTTATTTCAGCCAATAACACCTTACCCCCCAAGTCAGGAATCAATGGAGATATACCAACAGCATTGTGAGGTAAGTCAGAATACATTTTTTCCTCCCTCCCTCCTAGTTGGTGTGAAATTGTAATTGTGTTGCCAACTGAAAGAGTTGTGACTAATAAGGTTAAAATCTCAGCGGTTTGCAACATGAAGGTATCTTTGCTTTTTGATCCTTCCAACTCCCTCACAATTGATATATGGATGTGAAATAGTACTGTGATTTGAAAGTATGCATGCACTTCTCCTTTGGAGTACATGTACCAATTATTTTTGATTTTGGGATTGATCATACCCTATAAATATCACAATCTAGTTAACAGTACTTTAAGTTTGAAACAGTACTTAGTCTGAAATTACAAGTTGAAAAACTTCAATTTTCTGATGAAAAACAAAAACTAATATTACCAAACAACAAAATTTCTCTGTTAAGTGTAACTTCTAAAGGGACTGCTTTTATTTGATATCTCTTTTTACAAGTTATTTTCATGTTTTTACTCGTCTATTTTAAGAAGGATGCATGGTGGTCTTGTTCCTAATATAGATTATTTGGGAAATTTTACATGATATATTAATCTTATAAATGTTTGTAATTAAATTGTATGAATCCCAAAGCATGAATTTAGAAGAATCTGAAAGAACGATCCTTTGAGTAATGTGGTGATCATGAAGCAGTGATTTATGTTGAAATCCAAAAAGCTCTCAAATTTAATTTGGTACTTGAAAAGATTTTCTGGATACACATTTTGCTTAAAAACACGTAAAATTTCAAAGAGGAACATTTCCTTGTCTATCAGGCCATTATTAAATGCTGCTACCATTGATGAAACAAGTGTTTGATTGAATTAGATCGCAGGTGAAGCATAGTTTTGATATGTTTGTTATTATTTCGTCTACGTCAAAATTTTTATATCTCATTCACTTCAAAGAATGCTATACGTAAATTGGTATCTGAACCATTATGAAATGTAAATTGTATAAAATGTTTTCTCTATTTGATATCATGAATCGTAATGACAAGAGCTCCCATCTTTATCCGAGTGCAATTGGCACGATTCTTTTCCTGATTACGGTTTTTATATTAATAGCTTAAATTTTATTGTACTTGTAGCGTGATATATGGTAAAAAAAAGTTCCGTTGGGCATAATATCTTTTCTGAAAAACAAATGTTATTCATAGCATATAAACAATTATTACAAATTGATAGCTTTTTCTGTTTTCAACAAGTTTTTCAAATTAGTTGTTAATGAATAAGACTGGGAAAATTATATGTATTTTGGGTTGGATTGCATCATAAAATGATTTTTGCAAGTTACGAAATTCTTCAAGGAATCTTAAGATTAAGAACAAGTATGATGTACACATTAACGGTAGTTATTATCACCTGTTAAGGATTAGCAAGGAATAGGTGTAAATTTGAATTTAATTCTAGCCAATATGTATATAATTTGCTACAAGCATTTTGTATTTTTGTGAAGATTAAATCTGTTAGAAGAATAAACAACTAAATTACCAAAGTTGAATTGAAAATGTAAAATAAAGCACCCAATGTTTTGCCAGTTTTGTTATTTAGAAACTAGATAATTTACGTCTTTTTGATTTGAAATAGTTAATTTTTAACCTATTTCATAACATTTATTGGAATTTGAAGGCTTCTGCAATAGCTTTTGGGTGAATGTTGAAGGTACTGTTTCAGAACAAATTGATAGTCAGTAGAAATGTTCAGTATTTTTGCAAAGCATTATGATTTTTTTTTTCAAAATTTAAAATCAAACAAATGTTTTGCCTTGCATTGGCATTGTCAAAAAATTTAAGTTTGGGCCCTGGTCACCGTCACCTCCCTAACATAAAATCTTTTATTGGCTCCTGTTCCACTGTCTGTTTGTCAGTTTGTCTGCCTTTTAAGAACAAATCCTGAACAGCTAAACAATATTGATGAAAGTTAACCAAGTTTTAGAACACTACCTGAGGATATGCTAATAGGTATATAACTTTGGTCTGACATAAACACATTTAAGGGGAGATAATTGATTTTGCTTACTTCAATACACTGATCGTATTGCCTGTTGGAGAATATCTTTTTGTGTGTTAATTCACAGTTATCGTTTTTATGCCCCCAGCATAGTGGAAGGTGCATTAAGTTTTACCCTTTTCCGTCTAAACTTACATCTGTCCTTCCATCCATCCATCCGTCTGTCTGTCTTAAAATCGGTTTCTGTTCTCTAACTTAAGTTTGCCTCAACCAAATGTTATGAAACTTATACACAATCATTATCACCACAAAATTTTAATCAATCTTTAATTTGTGTAGTGTCACTATTATCATTCATGCGTTATTTCCCTAAAGTTATATGCAAAAGGGGGCATGGTCACATTTCCCATTTATTTTTTTCCAGATCTATTTAGATATAAGTCAATCATGTTTCAATACTATAATATTTTTTTTTGGTACAATACTTTTCAGTTACATTTGTATTACTGTGTCGGTTTTTTTTTCTCAATTTTTTGGTGCCTTTCTCACAAGTTTAGTGTAATATATATAACTATGGTGTTTATGTTTCTAAATGTTCTTGTAATGTACAATGCAGTTTAGTTTAATTAAGGTCACTGTGATCTATATTTTATGACAGAGAGATTTTTGATTCAGTTCTACATTTAGGTCAGTGGACCTTAAAATGAATTATGCCCTTTTTCCTCTATTTCTAAGTGTTATTGTATGGGGAATAGCCTATCATAACAGCAATTGTCAATCATTTAACTGAGAAAATGATATGAAATTGGAGTTATGTAACATACTAAGACTAAGTTACAACCAAATTTCTTATCTAATGGTTATCCTGTAAGTAATTACAACAGGATAGAATACCAGTGCATTTACAAGCCACTTATTTTTTAGCAGCGTTGAAATATAAATCGGATAAATCTAGACACAACTGTCAAAACACGAAGATCTAATTCTCTGTCAAGTGCAAATGATGCAACATTACTTGTGAAAATGTGAAAAAGAAATTAAATAAATAGAAACGATCTTCTTTCTGTGTCTGACAGATGTTTTTTATTTTGTTATTCGAGACTGTACGATTTTTGGTTTGATTAGGACTAAGTCATTTCATGCTGAAACTCAACATTGATTTTTGGTTTGATTTAAGTTTGAGCCATTTTTTTAAGGTTATGTACGACCTCAGACGGACAGATTGTTTCAGAAAGGCTACTAGAAATTATATTTAATTGTATTTTGTAGAAGGAAACTTTATAATTACAAAAATATACATGTTTTAAACTGTTTCTGTATGATCAGTTGAAGAAAATTTTTAAACTGATAAACCAATGTTTTAAAATAATTTCTACTTCAAACTACACTTGTATAAAGCTTAAGGTTAAGGTCATCTTTTATCAGTGTCTTTAATGTACAAATAATGAGTCTAAATTATGATTTATGCTTTTATATCAGATGATTCTGAAAATGTAGGATAAAGTTCTGATGGTTATATCTGATGATAAATGATCCAAAAACTCAAATGTATTGATCAGCCTGGAAAAAAGAAAATCTTTTAATAGCTATTTTTCATGGTTATAATATTCATTTTCGTTCAGAGATAAATGAATTATGATGTAATTATTAGAGTAAACATGTCAGGAGTGAAATTGTTTGTTTATTATCAAACACGAAATGGTTGTTAGGTCTTTTATACAATGACAAAAAAAAGCCTGATTTCATTCAAAATGAAATATTTGAAAATTTGCGTTTTTTTGAAAGGCAATTAAAATTACTAAAATTTAGATAAAATGAATTTTTCTGAAATTTAGTTGTTGCTTATTTGAATTGAACTTTAAATTAGATTTTACACGAGTTTTGTTTCTAAACAACCCAAAAACAAAATGCCCCCCCTTTTTTGGGAAATATGAGGCTGATTTTCTAGGAAATCACTGAAGCATGACTGGATCAGAACGCCTCTTAGGCAGTCAGTGGGCCCCACTTATGAAAATTTCTTGATCCGCCACTGAATATAATATCTAGTATAGAAAGGTGATTCCTATTTTGAGGCTAATCCTGAATAGCAATTAAGGGTTAAAGGCAAATTGATATGTTGACCAGCTAGATATACAGAATTCCCTTTTGTGCAAATAGAATTAAGCATGGTAATTGTTCTTTTTATTTGTTGAACTGACTTGACATCACTGTTAATCTTGGTCATACGGCTATAAATTTACAAGTACAGAAGTATGGTAATCCATTAGGAATTCATAGCCAAGCATTTAAACTAAATTATAATGTCATTATATCCAAAATAATTAACAAATATTCCATCAAAGCGTCCTTTACCCCTGAATTAATGCAATCTAATCGTTAACATGGGAATATCATAAAACATAGCATTTTTGTCTTAGATGTAATTTCCAAAGATCGTAATTTTCAAAGGATAACCCATTTTGTATCATTGATTGGGCGCTTCTGTTGAAGATCAGCTAATGACAGTTTATGGCCCGTAATTAGCCAGTTATTCTTTTGACCATGTGATATATGACAAGTTAGATGACTATTAAAACGTCTGATTCCTTTAGAGTAAAAAGAAGTTCAAGAAATATGTTATATATTGTGCACTTTGTTGATATGATATTGACGAATAAATCTGCGGTCATTAGTTTGTAGTCTCAAGGATAATGGTCAATTGTCTGCATAATAACCCATATTATGCAAATCTAGTTCCATTTTAACAGTCATACAATACATATGAATAGGAAGATGTGGTATGAGAGTCAATGATAGGACTCTCCATCCAAGTCACAATGTGCAAAAAGTAAACAATATAATAGATCAAAGTACGGCCTGTAACACAGTCTTGGCTTTCACTGACAAAAAGCTGTTAAGGGCCCCAAAATGACCAGTGTAAAACAATTCAAACAGAAAAACCAACAGTCTCTCTCTATAAGAAACATGAAAACACTTATGAACCACATCAACTAACGACAACCATTGAACAACAGGCTCCTGACTTAGGACAGGTGCAAACAAATGTTGGAACTATTTTTCTTATCCCAAACCCTCCCTCTAACCTTGGACAGTGAGGTACCGACTAAATAAGAACAAGCAACATAAGGTCCAGATAGTTTTTACTTGGTACAGACACAAAATATTGAAGGTGAACACAGATTTATTGTTCACAAACCATACATGAGTTTACAGTATGCCGTTTCATTTGTGGAATACTTTAAAGTGGTCTTTTATGTCTATCTCGATTTTTAGCTCACCTGGCCCAAAGGGCCAAGTGAGCTTTTCTCATCACTTTGCGTCCGTCGTCCGTCGTCCGTCGTCCGTCGTCGTCCGGCGTTAGCTTTTACAAAAATCTTCTCCTCTGAAACTTCTGGGCCAAATCAAACCAAACTTGGCCACAATCATCATTCGGGTATCTAGTTTAAAAAATGTGTGGCGTGACCCGGTCAACCAACCAAGATGGCCGCCACGGCTAAAAATAGAACATAGGGGTAAAATGAAGTTTTTGGCTTATAACTCAAAAACCAAAGCATTTAGAGCAAATCTGACATGGGGTAAAAATGTTTATCAGGTCAAGATCTATCTGCCCTGAAATTTTCAGATGAATTGGTCAATCGGTTGTTGGGTTGCTGCCCCTGAATTGGTAATTTTGAGGAAATTTTGCTGTTTTTGGTTATTATCTTGAATATTATTATAGATAGAGATAAACTGTAAACAGCAATAATGTTCAGCAAAGTAAGATCTACAAATAAGTCAACATGACCAAAATGGTCAGTTGACCCGTTTAGGAGTTATTGCCCTTTATAGTCAATTTTTAACCATTTTTCGTTAATTAAAGTAATCTTTTACAAAAATCTTCTCCTCTGAAACTACTGGGCCAAATTAAACCAAACTTGGCCACAATCATCTTTGGGGTATCTAGTTTAAAAAATGTGTGGCGTGACGTGGTCAACCAACCAAGATGGCTGCCACGGCTAAAAATAGAACAAAGGGGTAAAATGCAGTTTTTGGCTTATAACTCAAAAACCAAAGCATTTTGAGGAAATCTGACAGGGATAAAAATGTTTATCAGGTCAAGATCTATCTGCCCTGAAATTTTCAGATGAATCGGTCAATTGATTGTTGGGTTGCTGCCCTTGAATTGGTAATTTTGAGGAAATTTTGCTGTTTTTGGTTATTATCTTGAATATTATTATAGATAGAGATAAACTGTAAACAGCAATAATGTTCAGCAAAGTAAGATCTACAAATAAGTCAACATGACCAAAATGGTCAGTTGACCCGTTTAGGAGGTATTGCCCTTTATAGTCAATTTTTAACCATTTTTCGTAAATTAAAGTAATCTTTTACAAAAATCTTCTCCTCTGAAACTACTGGGCCAAATTAATCCAAATTTGGCCACAATCATCTTTGGGGTATCTAGTTTAAAAAATGTGTGGCGTGACCTGGTCAACCAACCAAGATGGCCTCCACTGCTAAAAATAGAACATAGGGGTAAAATGCAGTTTTTGGCTTATAACTCAAAAACCAAAGCATTTTGAGGAAATCTGACATGGGATAAAAATGTTTATCAGGTCAAGATCTATCTGCCCTGAAATTTTCAGATGAATCGGTCAATTGGTTGTTGGGTTGCTGCCCCTGAATTGGTAATTTTGAGGAAATTTTGCTGTTTTTGGTTATTATCTTGAATATTATTATAGATAGAGATAAATTGTAAACAGCAATAATGTTCAGCAAAGTAAGATCTACAAATAAGTCAACATGATCAAAATGGTCAGTTGACCCCTTTAGGAGTTATTGCCCTTTATAGTCAATCTTTAACCATTTTTCATAAATCTAAGTAATCTTTTACAAAATCTCCACTGAAACTACTAGGCCACAATCATCTTTGGGGTATCTAGTTTGAAAAATGTGTCCGATGACCTGGCCATTCAACCAAGATGGCCGCCACGGCTAAAAATAGAACATAGGGGTAAAATGCAGTTTTTGGCTTATAACTATGAAACCAAAGCATCTAGAGCAAATCTGACAAGAAGTTAAATTGTTAATCAAGTCAATATCTATCTGCCCTGAATTTTTCAGATGAATTGGACAACTGGTTGTTGGGTTGCTGCCCTCCAATTGGTAATTTTTAAAGAAATTTTGCCGTTTTTGGTTATCTTGAATACTATTATAGATAGCGATAAACTGTAAACAGCAATAATGTTCAGCAAAGTAAGATCTACAAATAAGTCAACATGACCTAAATGGTCAATTGACCCCTTAAGGAGTTATTGCCCTTTATAGTCAAGTTTTAACAATTTTCATTAATTTGGTAAATTTATGTAAATTTTTACCAAATATAGTTCTCTGTTACTAATTGGCAAAGTTCATTATAGATATAATTGTAAGAAGCAAAATCGTTCAGTAAAGTAAGAACTTCAAACACATCACCATCACCAAAATACAATTTTGTCATGAATCCATTTGTGTCCTTTGTTTAATATGCACATAGACCAAGGTGAGCGACACAGGCTCTTTAGAGCCTCTAGTTTTATGTGGTAAAGGTTGCTATCTTGTCAAGGTTTAGAACTAATAATTGATGAACCCTGCTTCATATGATACCATCCCGCTCTGAAAATGGTTGATACTTAGCATGCCCAAATTTAAACAAAACATTATTAAAGTTGTTTTTTTTCTTCTCCACTTTTGAATATACTTTCTTAATATTTGTAGAAGAGAAAATTGTTTTTGCTTTAATAGATATCATAATTGAAAAAAGAAACAATAATATTCTCAATGAAATTATTTTACTAGCATTTTCAAATGCCCTTTACAAATGGATACCATAAAGTATACCAAAAACACGTTTATTATAATTAATTAAAGATTTTTTAGTATGGCAATCAATAAATCAGTCTAAATTTATAATCCCAGCAGTGAGTGGAAATTATTAAATCTCTACATCAAAACTTCACAGGCCATCACACATGAAACATTAGATAAAGACTTTGGTACTTTGAAGTTTTACTAATATATAATAGTAGGTAATAGATTGTGACAAGGTTACCATCAAACTTGGCTGGTTCTCAAAGGAGAAAAGGATTGTTTAACTGTTTCTTTATTATTTGATTTCATTAATTGTTTTATATATGTGAATTTGGGTAATTTGGACAGGAGGTTGGAATCATAAATTGACCAATATGTTTGTGGTTTAATATATTAGTTTGTGGATGTTTTTTAAGTTGATGCAAGATGTATAGAATTAAACTGGGAAGTCTTGATTTGTACCTCGTTAAGTACTTTCAGTAAAAATAATTTGATTAAGATGCAGCTTTACCACAGGGGGAATCCTGGTCCAGTAGACTGAGTATTGTAGCTAATTTTGTCCTCTTATTACCATTTTCCCCACACCAAATCCCCTCCCTTTTTTGGTTCAAAATTTCCAGCACATGCTTGTTAGAATTGTGTATGATATTTATGCTCCTTCCTTAGTGGAGGGAGAATTAAGTTTCACCCTTGGCCGTGTGAATGTCCCAAATTTGTTTCTCTTGTCTAACTTGAGTTTGCCGCAACCAAATGTTATGAAACTTATACATGTTATACACAATGCTTATAATACCACAAAACACAGATTAAGTTTGAATATTCAGATAACATTAAAATGTTCACTTCCTGACCTAGAATGCATATAATATTTGCCACTGATGACTATGTGAACCCAATCATCCTTCAAGTAGTTTTTATACGACTGCAAAAATTGAAAAAATTTTGGTCGTATATTGGTATCACGTTGGCGTCGTCGTGGTCGTGGTCGTCCGAAGACATTTGGTTTTTTCGCACTCTAATTTTAGTAAAAGTTAATAGAAATCTATGAAATTTAAACACAAGGTTTGTGACCATTAAAGGAAGGTTGGGATTGATTTTGGGTGTTTTGGTCCCAACTGTTTAGGAATTAGGGGCCAAAAAGGGCCCAAATAAGCATTTTTCTTGGTTTTCGCACAATAACTATAGAATAAGTAAACAGAAATCTATGAAATTTAAACATAAGGTCTATGACCACAAAAGGAAGGTTGGGATTGATTTTGGGAGTTTAAGTCCCAACAGTTTAGGAATTAGGGGCCAAAAACAGGTCCCAAAATAAGTATTTTTCTTGGTTTTGCAAAATAACTTTAGTATAAGTTAATAGAAATCTATGAATTTTAACGAAAGGTTTATGACCACAAAAGGAAAGTTTGGATTGATTTTGGGAGTTTTTAATAGCTCACCTAAACTGCTCTTAAATTATGTATATTGGAAATTTGCCAAAAACTTTGTTATTAATAAATCCCATTGGAAATTTGCCAAAAACTTTGTTATTAATAAATTCCATTGGAAATTTGCCAAAACCTTAGTTTATTGAACTTCATTGGAAATTTGCCAAAAACTTTAGTTTATTGAACTTCATTGGAAATTTGCCAATATGAAATGTTGCATTGGAGTTATCTTTCTTTGTCCAGAATAGTAGTCAAATCAACTTAAATCATGACTGTATAACATTTTATATTTTATGATGTATTTAAATGAGTAGTTATTGTTGAAAACACCATTAGAAATTTGAATTGAGATCATTTTTGGAATAAGGGAAAGGGGGAAGTGAAAAAAAATCGGTGAGGTTCAATTTTTCTTATTTCAGATTTCAGAAATGAAAAAGAAAATTTCTTCAAATATCAAAGGATTAATATTCAACAGCATAGTGAATTGCTCAAAAGCAAAAAAGAACATTTTAAGTTCATTAGACCACATTCATTCTGTGTCAGAAACCTATACTGTGTCAACTATTTAATCACAATCCAAATTCAGAGCTGTATCCAGTTTGAATGTTGTGTCCATACTAGCCCCAACCTTTCATGGTTCGACCTCTGCGGTCGTATAAAGCTGTGCCCTGTGGAGCATCTGGTTTTGTTTGTACCTTCAGTGTTATTTTGATCTGTACCAAAAATTGCCCAAAGATAAACAAATAGAATTATATGCTGTTTTAATTTAATTGTGTTCTTTATTATTTGTAACCATCAAAATTCATGTATAAGTTTTTTTTATGACAGATTCATTTCTTCATTGAAATTGATGTAAACGTGTTTCATATACATGTACCAGTAAATGAAAGATTCATTTCTGGAGCTAAATTCATGTTTAATGTCCCAGAATTAAGCACATACTAATCTCATAATAACTGATATTAAGGGCAGCATTTTCTATATTTCTATAAAGAAAATAAAACAACATCATACAAAAGAATCCTTATATTGAACAAACATATAAAACATCAATTAATTCCACAAATGTAATGTTCCTTTTTCACAAATAGCAGAAAATAAAAACATTTATTATCCTTTGACGTTTTTGATGGAATAACTTTTTGCCATTGAATGGATTTGTTCTGCATTTTTCTGTGTACTTGATATAAATTTGATATATTAATACAACATTAATTGGATTATGATTCTATATTTTATAGCTAGATGCTTTTACAATTTAATTGAATAGCTTTCGAAAAAAAAGGGGGGGGATTTATTTATTTATTTTTTTTGGGGGGGAGGGGCAATACACAACAGCAAAGTGTATTGCACAAAAGCGAAAAAAGGGGGTGGGGTCAATTCGCAACAGCTTAGTTTTTATGCACAAATTCAAAAAATTGAATATAAATTCAAATCATATAACCAATTTCAATTTCTTTGACTACAGTTATTCTGTGTCAGAAACCTATTGTGTGTCAAATATTTAATTACAATCCTAATTCAGACCTATATCAAGTCTGAATATTGTGTCCAATTTGTCCAAACTGTTCAGTGTTGGACCTGTGCGGTTGTATCTAGTTGCGCTTAGTGAAGCAATTTATTATTAAATAACCTTATAACTGCTAATTGGGCTAAAGGACAATAACTCTTTGACTTTGATTGATTGTTTTCAATTTATTTTCAGACAAAAACAGTATACAATGGTCTAGAGAAATAACATTTGTTTAAAAATCATTGTAATTTGAATTTATTTCTTTTTATCCACATAGATTTTAACTTAGAAATAATTTGCCTATTTGGGAAAAAAATAGTCAACATAAACTTGAGAATGAAGGAAAAAGAAAAAAGCTTGACATTTGTTTTTGTTAAAAAAAATTTAAGGATGTACTTAGAATTTGTGTCAAATGTTCGGACTCCTTGGTGTTTTTCCATACAATACAATGTAAAATATTTTGCCCCATAACACCCATTTATTTTTTTCATATAAGACGTAATAGCTCATTAAAAATCATTTACCAAAATTTTAGAAGATTCTTAATTTTCTTTCTTTTGTTTTGAGACCCAAATAATACCAATGCAAATATAATGTAAAAGTCCGAGTCAACCTTTTCCCGCCATATTTTAAATCTCAAATATTTCAAAAAGGAGGTCCATGACCTATCCATATGTTTAGCTTATCTTTATCCTTAATTGATGCTTTACCAGCTTATAGTAAGTATCAATTTTAATTTCTAAATTTCTTAATTTTGACCTGACCTCACCTAAGTACATCCTTAAGTCAGATTAGTTTCAGTTCCTTCTTTGTTTCTATCCCCTTTTGTTTTCTTTTTTTTGCACTTGATATTACTGGTGAAGATTAGGACAGGAATTGTGAATTTCCACTGAAATTTGTTATGAGATATTTTAACCACATTGAGCATTGCGATAGTTTTTGTTATGATGCAAGATTAGCAGCTTTCATCTTTTGTATTGCTGTTATGCTACCCTGATGTATTTAGTTTTCATTCCTTTGATTGTTATTATTTCATTACAGCTTGCTCAAGAATACCTTAAAGTACAGACAGAGCTAGCTTTACTTATACAGCGAAAGTAAGTACTAATTTTATCATAATTGCCTGTTCAAAAGTAGTTCTATGCTTAGGCAATTAATTTATGATAATTGCCTATTAAGAAAGTTAATGGTGTTACACAAAAATATATACATGTACCAAAGAAAGGTTTTGTCCAGGTTTGGCTGTTCACTAAACATGGAAATGTGATGGTGAAAGGGAGCATAAAATTGAGAAAGGAATTGGTGAATGTGTCAAAGCAACAACAACCTGACCATAGAGCAGACAACAGCCGAAGGCCACCAATGGGTCTTCAATGTAGCGAGAAACTCCTGCACCCGGAGGCGTCCTTCAGCTGGCTCTTAAAAAATATGTATACTAGTACAGTGATAATGGACGTCATACTAAACTCCAAAATTATACACAAGAAACTAAAATTAAAAATCATACAAGACTAACAAAGGGCAGAGGCTCCTGACTTGGGACAGGCGCAAAATTGTGGCAGAGTTAAACTTGATTATGAGACAACCCTCCCCTATACCTCTAGCCAATGTAAAAAAGTAAACGCATAACAATACACACATTAAAATTCAGTTCAAGAGAAGTCCGAGTCCAATGTCATATAGTATATTACTGACATAATTTTGTGTTTAAAATATTTTTATGCCCCATCTACAATTGTGGAGGGGTATTATTTTTTTTTCTGTCTGACTGTCTGTTCTTTCTTTCCCCTGTCCCACTTTAGTTGAAGTTTTTAGTCAAGGTAATTTTTGATGAAGACAGAAATTGTAGTACAATCAAATTGAAACATAGTACACATGTTGCCTATGATATGATCTTTCTAATTTTTATGCCAAATTAGAGTTTTGACTACAATTTCACGGTCCACTGATTATAGAAAATTATAGTGTGAGTGGGGCATCAGTGCTCTATGGACACATTCTTCTATATTGTAATGTTCAGTTTAGTTCAAAATCAACCTCAGGCATCTTCTATGTAGAAGATGAAATTGGGCGGACACTTAGATTTTAATATACATTTTTTGTAAGCATAAATTATATGTTAAACCTAGTAGAAATACATTAAACATCCAAATCTAATTATTATGATGGTTCTTTTGTATGTTTCTAATTACAATACAAAAAGTAGAAACCTTGTTTGAAAAATCTGTAAAATTTAAAAAGCATGTGTTTTTGGCCAAAAATAGTGCAAAAATCGTGAGTTATGAGGTTGTTTTAAGCGAAGTCCTGTAGAGTTACATGTTTTCATAATACCAGAATTGTTTTTGTTTTTTTCTCAGATTGACATCTAAATTATTTTCTTTCATTAATATTTATGTTCTTAAGAGATTTATGCTACAAAATTAAAGTTTTGCATAGGGTTTCATTAATGTGTTAATTTTAGTAGTAACTCTTTTAATAATAGCAAGTCAATTTATTATGAATTATGTTTGAAGGATATTTCTGGCTTTTATTTCATCAAGAATTTTGGAATATCTTAAGTTAGGCACAAAGAAGTTTTATAACTAATATACTGTGAATTCATTAATAATTGTTTTATACCACTTTTCGTGGATTTTGTGGGTACAAGCTTAAGGTAGCATCAAATATATAAATGTTCAGCAAGTAACAAGTTTTCTAGAGGAAAGTATGCAGACTGCCAAAACCACAAAATTAAATATGAATGAATAAGCAAGTTTTCCTCAAACCACAAAAATTGGTACCCGGGAAAATAAATGTATTCACAGAAGGTGTAAATGGAATAGCAAAAAAAAATTTTTTTTGTTTTGTCCATTTTGTCAAAAAGGTTAAAATTGATTAGTATTTCTTGTTGACAGTCTTGGATGTCAATTTAAAAATTCCATTCTTTAAAGATTAAATTATCTGTCCTAAATACTGCAAACTGAGATTTTTTTTTTATTAGCAGAACCATCAAAATAATATTTCAGTCCTGTTAAATCCTGTATGACTAGGTTGACGTGTGATCTTGTTTAAAGCATAAATTAGCATCACTCTAGAAAAAAGTTTTTTTCCCTTGAAACTTTTGAACATTGGCTTATATGGCAGAAATAAATCTTTGAAACACTTTTTCTTTTCTCGTTTATACAGAAAAATAATTCTTTAATAACTATTTTAACAGTTCATTTTAGTTGTGGAATATATATGAATGGAGCCAACAGGTCAGTCTGTGCATAGATCATAGATATAAAAATGATTTTAAAATGTGGAGAAAACAACACCTCATCCTATTCCTGTTAAATTAATATTTTACAGCTGTAATTTGAATGCCATTGAAATTTAAATTGAGTTGTGTCACTTTGAGAAATATGAATTAAATACAAGTCAGCAAAATTTTCAGGAAGTAAAGTAGAAAAATATAAGTGGACACAAGGGAAATTTTGAGTCAAATGCCATATTTGAAAGAATAAATGAATTATGAATCAGGAAGTTTTCAGAGAGAAATATTTGGATGCATGGAACCTATTTAAAAGTTGTGAACACAATCAGTTTGACCTGTTAATTCGATATGTAATTTGTAGGAGTGATTTGGAGTTTAAGTTGTCTGTCTGCAAATCTAAATATAGACATAATAAACTGCAATAATTTTTGAATGGTTCTGTGTATTCAGATCATAGATAAAGGAAAAGAGTGATGAAAAATTATATTTTATTGTTATGTTAACATGCAAGTTATTTGTATTTCAAATTAAATAATTTCATTTTTTAAAACATGAACAAAAAATAAGAATGAAATTGAAGGATAGTGCTTTACATTTTTAAATTCAGAATGAGAAAATAATTGAAAAACTTGGAAACTCATGCATTGGGACATGCATAAACCTTCCTCTTAATACATGAATTTGCTCAATGTATGAAAATATTTTATTTAAAAATCATTGACGAATCAGACCCACTCAATCGGATTATATGGCAATTAATGTCCTCAGCTAAAGTACTTCTACAGTTGATAATTAAATGCTGGGTTACAAGTTGTTTCTTGCAAACATTGGAGTATCAGTTTGAAAAGCTGTCACTGGTGAAAATTAGTTAATGATGCAGACTGGCTTTTTTCAGTTCACTTTTTTGAAAAATATCATGACAAAACAACAACATTGGCAGGAATTAAGTTCAATGATCCCATGTTCATACCTCATAAGATTGATTGATTGTTGGTTGCTTAATGTCCATGGGAAGATTTCATTAGGTATGAAATAATAAGTCATAAAGATTACAAAATTCATCTAGTCATGTATCCAGCATGTAGAAGTTGGATTGCACAGCAGTTCTGTAACTTTCAAGCTAAACTTAAATTAATCAATGCTTAGATTTAGTGCAATAATTCTCTTGGTAAATCAAACAAAACATTTCAAATTATTAATATTTCTGTGAATAAATAAATCATTTAAACTATTTCAATAAAAAATTCTTATATTATTCATAGAAATTCATTCTCACATAAAGCAAGTGCTGTTGACTCTTAAGAACATCAATTCATCTCAGCTAAATAAAAATTTGCAAAAAGAGAACTAATGTTTGCATGTTTAATTCTTGTTTTCCCATAATGCCTCTGTAAATTAGTCATAACTGTTTCCCCCTAGTGAATTGAACTGAATAAGGCAAATTAAGAAATGCGAGTAAATCATATCTTTTAACATTGATCTCCAGTAAGAAAGAGAATTAGCTGTTGGGGATGAGTTATGGGATGAATGTGCATGCTAGAAGAGGAGGAAAATATATTGTTCTACTGGTAGAGATCTCAGCTGTCTTGGTGAACTCTACTATCTGTTATTGAAGCCATTTTTACAACGCTTTTTAGCAAAGCCCAAGATTGTTCATTCGAAAATAGCCATAATGTATATTGGTTTCCAATAATTTGTTGGTTGGGGCTTACATTTATGAGTGATAAATGCTGATGTAACATTATATAGATCTGTTGTGTTTTATAATTGATGCAAAGTGCATAGTGTCAAGGACTATGTAGTGAATGAACCCTAGCAATATTTCTGTCTTATTAACCCACTGTAAAGAACCACCATAATGGATTTTTCTTGTCCTGAACACATGTATTTACATGAAATTTTTGTCCCTGAATATTCAGAAGATAAAAATAAAACTTCCAATCTTATTGTTTTAATGTGCATATTTACTTTGCTTTAATTTGCACTTTACCATGACAAAAGAATTATGTAAATTTATGTATATCACTGTATGTAAAGAAGTGAATGTATTTTTTTACAAATAACAATATTTAATAGATTGCTATAGTAGATCAAATTTTTAGGGATAGCCAAATCCATTTCCTGTGTCAATTCATCACCATGTGACTTGTTTATTATATTCCCAATGGTCAACTTCAGTTTCTATATCAAGACTATTTTATTAACCTGTTTTTTTCTAGTCAGGAAAATTTCATAAATCATCTCCTTTAGAGAAACCCAATTATATAAAAACAGTTTTGGTTTACATCTTCCATATAGAAAGCATTAACAATTGTGTTGACCTGGTCGCTGAACTGGTTCCCTGTATAATTGATCTTGTTCCTTGTGTTATTTCCTTATTCTAACCTTTTTCTGGAAATAGACATTTGGGTTGATTTATTGCAATACGAAACAATCTAGTCTAATTGTCTACAGTGTGTCAATCTTAAAATATAAGCGATTTTTTAACTAACACTACTAGATATATCTTTATTTAGATAAAAAAAAATGTTTTATTTAATTCGGATCTTGAAATGAGAATAAACTGTATATAAGGTCAATTCCAATGAGACAGCAAATGAACAACTCTTTTAAACCAAATAGGCACATATTTTCGTTTTCATGTAGCCTTTATTTAAATCAATTGTAAACTGTTCAAAAATAAAAATCATAAAAAAACTGAACTTCGCTAAAAATTCAAAATGGAAAGTCTCTAATCATTTGGCAAAATCAAAATCTCAGACACATGACATGAATGGATACCAACTATCATATTCCTGACTTGGTACAGGCATTTAGTTATGTAGAAAATGGTAGATTGAACCTGGTTTTATAGCTAGTTAAACCTCTGACTTGTATGACATTCATACCAAATTCCAATGTGTCATTGTTTGTCTCCCATAAACACTAGATAGAGAATGAAACACCAAAGATCTGGTTTCAGCACCAAAAGTCCAAAGGATTGTATTCTTTGTAAACAGAAGTCAAGCAGGCATTCAGTAAATGACTGTCAGACCAAAGACCAAAAAAAATCTCTGAGAAATCTTTCAATTAATGTCAAATTCTCCCTAGCCACACTCATCCAAAAATTAAACATTTCTTTACTAAAATCCTTGGTATCATAAAAAAAACTAAACTCTAGGTATATGTTTAGTTGCTTGCAGTAAAGTTTTGCAAGCAATGTTTAATAACACTGGGAAAACCCAAAATCTCAACGATTTTTTATTTTAAAAAGTAACAGTTCAAGTACAATGAATAAAGAGCTTGATGGATAATTATAGAACTATGTTTGAATTTTGAAATAAAGAATAGAAAAATGAGTACTGATTTTTTTCTTCAGGTTCTAATATTTAAGATACCTGCTGTCAGTGCAATTGCAAAATTCCTTAAGTCCAACATTTCTACAAATTTTGATTCCCAAATGAAAATTTTGTAAAATGGTCCAATATAACCTAGATGAACCTGGCTCCAGCAAGCTAAGAAATCATTGATTCACGAACAAAGTTTCATCTGATAAGACATTGTGTAGTGTCTTGAATTTGCTTTTCTACAAGAAATAATACAAGTAATTTTGTAAATAAATTCAACCCCAATCTTTTCTGAAAGTTAATTTCTTTCATTCTTTAAAGGTCTTAAATTAAGAATAAATTTTCTTTGGAAGAAAATAACTTAAATTGTTAGGAGTTACTGAATTGAACATTTTTTAGGCATTAAGACACAATTCTTATGAATCAGATCTATCAGGAACAATTCCATTAATGTTATCTGTGTTGTAATTATGGACCAGTCAGTTACCATCACATAAATCTATTATAAAAACTCATGAAAACCCAGTATTCAATAGATTTATGATGGCTGCAATGACCTTTCTACAACAACCCAAGGTCAAAGTCATTGTAAGTAATTCAACCAGCAAACACTAATGACAGATATATATAATAACGGAGAAGGAAAAATATTTTCTTATTTACTGAAACTTCCATTTATGATTTAGTGGAAACAACTTATTACAATTATCCCTGTAGGAGGAAAGTGTTTCACAGTATCCTTGGCATTTAGATTGGACAATTTTACATTTTGTGAACTGTTATCATCGTCTTTAAAAATTTATAGATAGCAGATGTAATGCTCACCAAAAAACAACTTTTTAAGCATTGATGATATCGTTCAGTTTGCTGTGCACTATTTTCACTTGATTATAAAGCTTATTCTATGAACAATTTTTGTTATAGTCTTAATTAGACATACTTCTTTGTACTTTGTTTGGGGGAGGGCTTATATTTTTAAACAACTCCAACTTATTTTGTACATCTCTAAATGATATTGCTTCAAATTTATAAATTGATATTTTCATTTTAGTCCTGAAATAAAAAATGTGGTCCATTATCGCTAAAGGGAGATAATTTTACACCAATTTCAATGGTACATTTAACTGGATGCATGATTTTGTTATAGCTCTCTAAATAAGTCTATTTTATGCATGTTACATCTGTCAAACAAACCCCTACACTCAGGCAAATTCAATTTCAAACAAAAGTACATGAATTGTATAACATTGCAAAAATATGATTTAAAATTAACGTAATTTGACATAATCCTCAAAGATAATTTCTCAGAGGAAAAAGAATTAGATATATTGATATATTATACAATGAAAATTTAGATTTAGAAAAATTCCCAAACTGCACAAATTCTATCAATTGTCAGTAATTTATAAATTATACATGCATAACTGATTAATTGGAAATTTGGTAGCATGTTATTTGAAGCTTCAATGATGATATTGGTGCACAAGGATTATGGGATTTCAACATGCAATTCCTGTGTAAAATAGTTTGTCATGATGAAAATTACAACTGTTGGGAGTCAAAACAAAACATAATAGTATGCAAGCAGGAGATTATAATAGGTTACAGTTGTTTGCTCTATGGTCGGGTGGTTGTCGCTTTGACATATTCACCATTTCCTTTCTCAATTTTACAGACATTTCCCCTTATCAACCAAATGAAGAGTTCATTAGGAAACTTGTGGGGTCTAAAAAAGTTGCTATAAAACTTGTTAAGAGTACAAATGTGGTTTTAAAACCTGCAAATGTTGTTTTAAAACTTGTTAAGACTGTGGTGTAATTATAAGGCTCTATTCTGTCATAATATGTATGATCTTCATCATCTGTCTTAATTGGATGGTCAGAAAATAAATATTTCAAATTCCAAGTTGGAATTTTAAAACTAACATTAATGAATAAGTATTTTTTTCATAATTAATTTTCAGAAATATTCTGCATTATTTCATAAAAATCATACGAACTTTTTTTTTATTTTGGAAAATGATGCATATTTATTAACAATTTTCATATTTTTTCACAGTTCTTGTTTTGCATTCTATAAAAAAAACTAAAATTCATATACTGGTATGAATTGAAAGTTTAAAAATCATATATCAAGCAATACAAAAGGAGGCAAATATGAGAATAACTTCCTATTTCTGTATAAAATTTGCAGTGAGTCATATTTAAAAAATTTGGTAATAAATTTGACCACATATGCTACTTTTGATTAAAGAAAATTTAGATTAGACAAACTAAGAAGCATATCAGACCATTAAATTAGAAAAAGCACAGCAGCATGTCACAAATTTGATAACACAGCCGAAAACAGACAACTAAAAAATCCACAAAATGTTCAAATATAGCAATGTAGTTGTCAATTACTTCGCCGAATGTGGTGAGACATTGACGTAAATGTAATAAACATCGAGAAATTAGTCGTATTTCGGTAACAATCAAATTTTAATCTCCATAGATCCACACTGTTTATACAGCAGGCAGTAGGGATAAATTCATTTTCCGCTATGTATGAATGTCGATAGAAAAAGATTGAAAAGTTCTAAGTTTTATCAATATCACTTAAATGCTAATTTGTTAGATCTATCAGCAATCAGGAAAATATTACATGCTAATTACACCAGCCAAAAACAGTTAAATTTGATCAACACTTCAATTCTTTTCTTATTTACTGACTTTCGGATAGTGAAAAAAAGACAAATTTCTTATAATGAATTCTCCTGAAATCAGCTTTTTTGCAAAGTTTCAGACATTAAATGGCTAAGACTAATGATTTTGATCTTTTTCTTCAGTTAAACAACCTGCTTTCTTTATAAGTTGACAATATTACTGAACTTTATACTTTATGTCTATTAATTGTTTTGCTGCAGGTCAGGTTAATTTGAATATCACCTTGAACTTTTGATAATTGTAACATTTTACAATTAACTGTCTACCTATTTTAGACTTCAACTTTGATCTTTTTTGGGGGTCAAAATACATTTATACAGCCATGCGGTCATTTAGAAATAATGACATTTAAGCGGCTAATGGATAATTAGCCACTGGCACAAATTTTTGCACCTGACATAATTGACTACTAGTAAATAGTTCCTTACTGCTGATGTCTACTAATGAGAATCTGAATGAATCTTAAGATTCAGGAAATGTTTGGAGGTCATTAACTAAGTTTTTGTAAAGGGAGGTTAAACATTCACCCAGGTCAAATGGATAAGAAATCTAATATTAATTTGTGTGATGAGTAGAAGAATGACCCTATAATAACACTAATGGGGTTAATTTACGAGTTTCTAAATGTACAGGTGTCATCAGTCAATAGGTGAAAGAAGTGTTGATTGTACTTTTGTTTAAGATGTTCTCTATATATACATGATGTTATAAGCTACTAACTGAGTTCAAATTTATGATGAGGTTATTTACTGGGTCAGATGTCACTGCTTGTGGAGTGTTTTATTCCCCGAGGGTATCACCCACCCAGTCGTCAGTACTTCTGTGTTGACATGAAATATATTGATATGGTCATAATTATAAATCAAGTTGTTTACAAAACTTTGAATTTTTGAAAACTAAGGCTTTTAACCTCATGAATAGATTACCTTAGCTGTATTTGACAAAAGTTATAAGAATTTTTGGTCCTCAATGCTCTTCAACTTTGTACTTTTTTTGGCCTTTTTAACTTTTTAGCTCACCTGACCTGAAAGGTCAAGTGAGCTTTTCTCATCACTTGGCGTCCGTCGTCTGTCGTCCGGCGTCCGGCGTCCGTCGTCCGTAAACTTTTACAAATATCTTCTCCTCTGAAACTACTGGGCCAAATTTAACCAAACTTGGCCACAATCATCCTTAGGGTATCTAGTTTAAAAAATGTGTCCGATGACCTGGCCATCAAACCAAGATGGCCGCCATGGCTAAAAATAGAACACAGGGGTAAAATGTATATTTCGGCTTATATCTTTAAAACCAAAGCATTTAGAGCAAATCTGACATGTAGTAAATTTGTTTATCAGGTCAAGATCTATCTGCCCTGAAATTTTCAGATGAATCGGACAACCTGTTGTTGGGTTACTGCCCTAAAATTGGTAATTTTAAGGAAATTTTGCGGTTTTTGGTTATTATCTTGAATACTATTATAGATAGAGATAAACTGTAAACAGCAATAATGTTCAGCAAAGTAAGATCTACAAATAAGTCAACATGACCAAAATTGTCAGAGAACCCCTTAAGGAGTTATTGTCCTTTATAGTCAATATTGAACAACTTTTCGTCATTTTTGTAACTTGTACAAAAATCTTCTTTTCTAAAACTATGGGCATAACAGGTGAGCGACACAGGCTTTTGAGAGCCTCTAGTTTTTATTCGAGCCATACTGACGAGTCTTTTGTAGACAAAACATGCATCTGGGATTAATACAAAATTTCAATCCTGGTATCTATGATGAGTTTAATAAACATATTTACTGGAGGGACAGGCTGATATTTGACGTTACTTCCATACTTTAGAAGTTTGAAAAGTTACTTTAATAGATGATAGTGGTCATTTTCCAAACTCTCTTTTGAGAGATATTTGTACATGAAGACCTTTTTTACCAAAAAAAAAATAGTTCATATGTTTAATCATGATATATTTTTTGTCATTACAGAAATGATTTATTGAAAGAATTTGAGATAGATGAACAGAACCATCAAAGTAGTACAAGATTATACGATGAATACAATCAGTTAATGGAGGAAAATGTAAGTAACTCTTAAAAATCATTGTTAGGTTTTTGTCAACCCATTTTTACAAGTAAAGTTTAAGCTGCTTACAAACACAGATTATTTTCATTCTGGTTCACATGAATGCTTGAAATTAAGCATCGATGTGCATGTAAGGGAACACTTAACTGATTTAAAAGAGGTTTCTCCCTTTTCAAGGATATTCTTTATGATTTTACACACTTTGTGATATTTTGCTACCATAAAAGAAAAAAGATTAATAGCTGATTGAAAAAATGATTCCACATCAAAGTTTTAGTGATAAGTATATACCCCCTTTGTAAAATTTTGGACAATTTTCTGGGATTAGGACACCTTCCCCTCTGCTGCTTTTAATGGATAAAGTAAAAGACAAAAGTTATTGCATCAAATTAGTAATTTTGTCATAGAAGATGTTTTTCTTTTATTTCTTGGGTTATTTGATATTATCACGGAAAACAAAGACAAACCTTTTGGCAACATTTTTAATGGAAAACCATAAGAGACGTGAGAGACATCTGTTTTTATATTGTATCGCCTAGTCTGAGCACAAACAAGGGAAAATACATTTGTCTGCTGGTAATGGAATCTAGCAGACGACAGTAAACCTTGGAGGATTGTGGGAATGATAGAATATAAATAACTTATTAATTGCTTAAGAACCTTGTACTTTTGGTTTAATGCTGTCTGTACGGAAATTTAAGAAATTGAGGTTTTCTCTTGTTCAGATTGTAAAGTGAAATTGACTTCCAGGAACTTTCTGGATAAAGGGACTAGTCTTTTGTTGGAACCCAGGAGCTTTCAATCTTTCCAGCTTTCCCTAATTTTGCTAATTTGCAGAAATCAGTAAATGTTTCCTTTTTTACTTGCATTATTTTATCATTTATTTGTTTTTCAAATAGCAAAACTAGGTTATTGCTTCCTTTTGACCAACTTTTGTGGATCCTTTCAATTTACATTATCTTACAACTGCTTTTTGCATAATGCACAGATAAACGATAATATTTCCATATGTAGGCAAATATTTGTTCTGCTTATTTATTGGAAATACTTTTTTCTCATCCTTTTTTTTCTCCAAAATATTGAAAAGCATTAATTACCATTGCTGAAACTGATGAACAGTCTGTATGAAATGACATTAAGCCAATACTTAGGTCAGGAGTACTTTGTATGTTTATAAATATTTTGATAAATGTGATAAAAATGTGCTGACAAGGTGAGCAGCTTCTGATTTATGAGGCATAGAATTTTTCAGAGAGGAGGCAGATGTGTCAATGAATTTCTGCAAAGTTTATCAAATTATAAGATATCGTTATACCCATATGTAGACAAAAAATCATTCAAAAATGGTCTTATGCAAATCATTGTCCTTGATTTACAACTTATCAATAGTATTCAAATTACAAGAGTTGATACAGCACATGTTCAATATTTTTTTACGATTTTCTCTCAAAGAAAGGTTTAGATTTGACTGATAAAGATGGTTAGTCGGACATTTGTTGTGGTCCATTGACCATGTATGTCCATGACCTAAGCTGTCAGTAGAATGATTAAAAGATAAAAAGGTGCTGCCATCTTTGATGAAGGATCATGGTATTGATTAGTTACAAGGCTGTGTTATTAAGGTTTTATATTTCAGTTTACCACTCTATGGTGTTAATGTGTTTACTCAATTCATATTGGTAGTCTTTAAGATGGTGACATATTTTTGTAATGTCTTCATTGATTAAGTCCAGCTCTGTTTTGTCTAGTTTAGTTTCTTGAATGAACTAGATCGATTGACCTTAAATATGTGGCTCACTGAATTTCTTGATTTTCTTCTTTTTTATGTTTTCATAAATAGAAAATTTAATGTTCAGTTATTGATATCTTACAATTATTCATGAATATGACACTGATATAGTTTTTACCTCATTATTAGTTTAAATCTTTTTATGTAAATTTGAAATAAAGAATATTTGTTCTATATAGCTATTTTTTACTCGAGTATGAGAAAAAAATAAATCTATGAACTTTAAAAAAACCTATTTAAATCTAAATAGAATTTGTAAAAGATAATGAGAGATGATGAGAAGGTACATAAAACAATACCCGGTATTTAATACTTACCAGTATATATAAGTTTGTAACTTAGTGTCTTTCTTTTCAAGAAATTCAAAATTATCATATATATATAAAAAAGATGTGGTATGATTGCCAATGAGACATTTGTCCACAAGTGACCAAACTGACACAGACATTAACAACTATAGGTCACCGTACATCCTTCAACAATGAGCAAAGCCCATACCGCATAGTCACCTATGAAAGGCTGTGATATGACAATGTAAAACAATTCAAACCAGAAAACTGACAACCTTATTTATATAAAAAATTAATATATATGATTACTTGTAAAGACATACAATCTCCATTTAAGCTTCTAGATATATCCGATTCACAAACAGACTGAATATCATATGCATGCGCTGATACAGTTTGCAAAATATTGAAGAGAACATTACAGTAAGGGTTGTTCTAAAATTGATTGTGGTAGGGGAATAGATGGCAGCCCTATTAAGGTAGATTCATGGTATACTGCCATCTTGGATTGTACAATTACAGTACAAAATCGGTCTAGTAATTTGCCCAAATCAACAAATTTGGAAACAGATTTGGAATTTAATGTTAGACTGTTTATCTATATCAAGAAAACTTGTAAATTTATTGTATCATTCAAAATATTTTGACAAATATCAAGCTTTTTGGTTTTTAAAATCATTTTTTTCAAAGGACCCATTTAAGGGGAGATAACTCTTTTAGTACAAAATTTATACTAGACTAATAGGGAAATTTTTTATTTTTACTTGTGGCAAGAAAACAAGTTCGGTGATACTATGTTTTCTTTTTGTTTTCTTAAAATATATTATGAAAGCTATACTCTCACAATTTATTTCAAAATTCTATTTTATAGAATTTTTTTTATGCACTCTTATGTGTTTTTTCATGAACAAACTAACCAAATTTAGGCATTTTTCAACGACTCATAGCTCGAAAAATAGCACGGTGACCCATACTTTTTGTTATATTTTTGAAGAAAGCGTAATAAGATCTTCATTTTGGCAAATTATAAAAAAAATCTGTCTCAAAAAACATTTACTTATGATCTACCGTAAGTAATTGTGAGCAGTTGCATTGTCCTTATAAAAGTGGGTATGAATGTATAAATTAAAGGGAAATTTTGTGTTATTGGTGATAGGGGTATTAAAAAAAGTGCTGCTCATCTCCCTTTCATTTTATTATGGAACAGCCCTAATCTGATATGATAAAAAGGTGACTTTAATTGACAATTTTTATTGCAAATAAAAGATTAACGAAATGTTTGCATACTTTTTCAGGAGAGTCTTAAACTGTTAACACAAAACCTGAGTAAGCAGGTACAACAGATAAGACAGATACAACAAAGAAGGTAATGTGGAAAGTTTTATATTGTTTTGAACTTATCTTGAATTATGCCTAGGAAAACATTAGCACTATTTGGAAGAGGGAACAATATTTATGATTTATTTGGAGTTATAGAGAGTTGATTGAAATGTCTGGTATTTTTTCTGTATTGAAATTCTGTTCATTTTCCCTTACTATGAGTCCCCTATATTTTGGTCTAGAATTTTTCCTCTTATAAAATAAGAATATGTGTATGATTGTCAATGAGGCAACTCATCACAAGAGACCAAAAAACTATGCAGCCTTTAACAATGAGCAAATAGAATTGAGAATGGAAATGGGGAATGTGCCAAAGAGACAACAACCCGACCATAGAAAAAAACCAACAGCAGAAGGTCACCAACAGGTCTTCAATGTAGCGAGAAATTCCCGCACCTATACTGCATTGTCAGCTATAAAAGGCCCCAAAATGGCACATATAAAACAATGGCTATATTTAAGATATGTACTCTGGTGGAATATTGATTTTAATTATGAAACAACAATTTTTCTGTCTGTTCTTATTTAAGAAAGTCAAATGATAACAAATTCTGAATTAAAACATACATATATTTTTTTTTACGGTTGTTATAAAAAAAATTCTGAAAACACTTTTCTTTTCTTCAGAAGATGACATTTATAGTCCATTGAGGATGAAACCTGATTTACAGTGAAACTTCCTTTACTTCAAAGATGGAAACATTTGTTGTGAAGATCTTACTGAATTATCAACTCCCAAAGGAACATATGAGAGCTCTGTAGTTTCCATTCACTGCCAACTGTGTTGGTGAAATGCATGTTGCATTATGAACTCATTGCGAATAATAATCTTCGAAAGATTACAAAACTTGTACATTTCTTATCACTTAAAAATTAATTTCATTTAGAACATAAACAAACCCAGCTTTGAAATGCATATCACATGTATTTCTGGCTGTTATTACATTATCATGGAATTAAAAACTCATTTTGTTTATGAATAAATAATTTATTGACAAGCTTTCAAAAAGCTATTACCAGATTTTATTATGTTGATTATGATTTATGTACATTTTGATTGCATGGAACTACATGTATAAAATTATGTTGTTATTTTGTTTTTGTCAGACAATAAATGATGTAATACCATTTTTAAATTCTTGTTTTGTAACTTCCGTTATAAATTAGTATTTATGAGTTATGAATTAGACATTTGCATGCATGTTTAGTACAAGAAAATATTCTTACTGCCACCCTATCATTTTATTACATTTTCAAAGCCATGTTCAGCATATTTTTTTTTGAATTATAAAAACATTTTTATTTATTTAATTGAATTTATTTTTAATGTTACTTAATAACCCTCATCTTTATTTCTCAGGTGAGCAGCCATTACAATACTTTTGTATTTTCCAATTCCTAACACTTTTTTATAAAGAGGTCTTAGAATGGTATAAAAAATGTTTTAATGCTGACATTATTAGCAAGTTTCCCCAACTGCCGTTGATAAATCTGAATATTACACAAGTATACTATGAAAGTTAGTTGTTTTAGACAGAATCTATGGAAAGAAAGAACTGAGGATAAATTTTCCATTTATGAATAGAGAAATTATTTAGTATTTATGGTTCAAACTCCCTCAGACAAAGTAGACCTTAGAAGAATTTTGGTCCCCTTTGTTCATAATGCTCCTTACATTTTTTCTTATCCTCACCTTGGAGTATTATGTTTTTTTCTGTCTGTGCATCTGTTCCTCTTTCTTTACCGCCTCTGGTTAAATTTTTGGTCATGGCAGATTTTGATGAAGTTGAATTCCAATCAATTTAAAACTTAATACATATGTTTATCTATGATATGATCCTTCTAATTTTATTTCAAAGTTAAGAGATTTGACCCAATATCAGGGTCCACTGAACATAGAAAATGATAGTGTGAGTGGAGCATCCATTTACTACGAACACTTGGTTTTTATGAATGTATACATCCTTTGCTTTCTAATGTTTTGGATTGAGTGTTCCTGATGAAAGAAAGCAAGAAATTTGTAATATGTAATTTAAAATTATTTGCTAAAGTAAAAAAATAATAAAAGAATTCTTTTTGACCTGTTTATTTATAATAATCAATCTGTCTCATTTTATCATGCCCCCTTTCATAACAATTTTAAAATGTAAAATGTAAATTGACAAGATATTGAAGAACTATGATTTATTTCAGTTGCCTTAGAATTTCATAGATAAGATCAAAAGTAAATTATGAATATGAATATTAATTGCAATAATATTGTAATGAGCCTATTGAGTGTAGTTTGTGAGTTTGATAGTACTTAGTTCAAGTGTGATGTTCGTAACTGTTTTTAAATTGAATTTAATGGGGTTTTTTATGAAGAAAAAACATATATCATGTTAAATATCAGCCCTTTTAAGCTGCTATTGTTGAAAGAATCATTTGTTTAAATGTTATATGAATATTTTATAGATATATGCTTTTAGAAGAGACATTTGTTAAAATGTGCAATAATTTTTTCAAAGTATACAAGGTCTGTAATGTGTGAAAGAAACTTGACATGAACAGCAGTTGTTGAATTAATTATTAAATTGTAATTAATAAAAAAATGTATTATTGTTATTATTTAAAAAATTAAAAGTTATGTGGTAGATTAAACAAAGGACCAAAAATGGATAGTAAAGAATAAAACAGTAAATAAGATTGAGAGTGAAAATGGGAATGTGTCGAAGAGACAACTAAAGAAAACCTGATAGTGAAGAATAGAGTTTTATTCCAAATTAGTGGGCCCACAAGAGACAACAGAAGAATATTTATTTGATACTTTAGAGTAAATTGCATTGTAAAAGCAAGCTTTTAAGTGTGAATTTTATAAGAAACCATTACCAAGATGGCTGGGACACGTGAATGCATCACCTGCAATGTTTATGTTATGTAACAAAGTGAATTGTTGACAGCAAGACTGATAATGTTCTACCCTCTGGTTATCAAGCTACAATAGTAAATGTATACAATTCCTAGTGTGTATGTCCTTTCTGAAGCCCCTGCTTATATACCATACCAGCTGTTAAAAGAAAACAAGATGTTAAAACAAGACAAACAATAAAGAGAAAGACATGTTCTAGATAGAATGACTAGGTAAAGGCTCAAAATGGTGTGGGCCATTTGTAATTTTGGCTGTTAAGCAAACACTGGGCACTATGTTAAACATGTTAGAATATCTATTAGCATATTAATCTATTGCAATAAAAATCATAATATCTTATAAAATTTGTAGATTTAGCTAACAAAGTCCTTATATTTGTATAAAGTAACATTTGTTTATAGTGGAAAATTGTTTTAACGTTGAATAAGCTACAATTAAAAATTGCTTGCTGGTCCCTCTCTGTGATTACCATTATATTACGCTGGTTTATTTCCCAATCAATATGTCACCAAGGGAAGATAAATAAATCGATTTTCGTTCATAGTCTTTTTCAAAAATGATGAACGGTTCTTTATATTGGTATGTAATCATTTTAAACGTTTCAAATTTATGAAATTATATTCGTACATCAATGTTTTTGATACACCAATAACAAAAATTGAAATATATTGAATTGATACATTTTGTAATTATTCAAAATTATATCAGAAACCTAAACTTAATTATAAAATAATGAACCTGTTAAGGTGAGAGAATACTCGCATAACTTTTTCGAATTGGCACATAATACAACGAAATGTCACTCTTGCATACAAATGGCACATCAATATAATTAATTATCTGCGAAATCGTCCCCCACCTTCAATGATGATTCTAAATTATAAATATAACCAGAAGTTGTTAATCTATAGATAGTTAAGACTAATGAAAGCTAATCCAATGTAAAAATATTTCTTTGCAATTTTTTAAAACTTCCTCAGAAAAATAATCGAGCCACTTGACTTTCATAGCTCAAAATTAACGTTTTTACACAATATTTGAATAAAGTAGTTGAAGATTATTCGCTTCTCAAAGTGTAAGACGCAATAAAAATCGTATGCTTGCACCATCCTACCGAAATACGGATTTAATTAAGTCCTGAACATTTCGACATTTCTTCGTATATTTTGAACAAAACCGGTTTTAACCAAATCACAGGTACGTGTTAAGATCCGACTAAATACCTATTTTCCTATATGGTCAGGTAAAGTTGCTATATCTATAGTATGTGGATATGCAAGTCTATAATGTTCACCAGGTGAGCAATACAAGTTAAGATAATCTTTTTGTTTTATTTGTGTGTACTAACCCGTCCACCTTGCTTATCTAGACCACATGATTTGAAAATGATGATGGAAGTTTTTTAACGACCTTGACTGGCTCTCAAGGTCATTATTTTTTTTTAAATGAAATACTTTAGGCCTTTTAAAAAGATTTTTATTGTCTTTTAAAAAATGATAGAAATAGTAAGTTTAAAACTCATCCTGCATATTAAAGTTTTTGTATTTCTATAATTATAATCAGTTCTAGAAAAAAGTAAGATCACAAAAATACTGAACTTAGATGAAAATCAATTCGGAAAGTCCATAATCACATGGCAAAATCAAATAACAAAACGCATCAAAAACGAATGGACAAGAACTGTCATATAGATGTCATTTATGACACCATTCCCCCTCAATATACCAAATATTCTGACATCTAATTACAAAAAATACATGGTAAACAGGAAGGTTACCTATAATTCAAATCTAAAAATAAATGTTAAGGCAATATTCATAATTATACAAAAAAGATCAAGATTACAATCTTTGGGCTGGTGTTAGTAATAATTTTACAGAAATAACACTAAATAATTCATCACATTGCTATGGGTTATTCATTTTAATCCTTCTTCACAAGGAGGTAACCTTTAACAAGAAGAGTTATGTATATTTGAATTCCCAAGAATCTGGAACATCAATTGTTGTTAGTTACATTTGAATATATTGCAAAAAGTACATGTAGCATTCATTTAGTCTGCTTAATTTCTGGCAAATATGCAAAATGCATGCTGGTTAATTAATGACACATTCTTATCTAATAAATTATAGACGAGATTTTGCACACATTAATTTAGACATAAAAAAAAGCTAACTTTGTGACTGATTTGAAAATAAGGAGATATTGTTTGATTTTCAATGAGAGTTGAGACAACTGTCGACCAGAGTTCAAATGACGTGAATGTAAGCTGGTATAGGCAACCATACGTCCTTCAACAGTACACTATAGGAGGACGTGTTTTTCAACAGACTGTCGGCATTCCAATGGGAACAAACTGTGCCCCTCTACTTGCCGACTTGTTTCTTTATTATTATGAGGCTGACTTCATGCAGGAACTTCTTAGGAAGAAAGATAAGAAGTAAGCAATATCCTTTAACTCTCCTTTAGCTATATAGATGATGTTCCTTCACTAAATAATTCAAAATTTGGTGACTTATGTGTAACGCATCTATCCAATCGAGCTAGAGATAAAGGATACTACAGATACAGTTAAGTCGGCCTCATATCTTGACTTACATCTAGAAATTGACCATGAGGGTCGGTTGAAAACAAAACTTTACGACAAAAGAGATGATTTCAGCTTTCCAATTGTGAACTTTCCATTTCTAAGTAGCAACATTCCAGCAGCACCTGCATACGGGGTATATATCTCCCAATTGATACGATATTCCCGTGCTTGTATTTCCTATCATGATTTTCTTGATAAAGGGTTGCTGCTCACAAGGAAGTTATTAAACCAAGAGTTCCAAATGGTGAAGTTGAAATCATCTCTTCGTAAATTTTACGCACGCCATCACGAGTTGGTTGACCGTTATGGAATAACCGTTTCACAAATGATATCGGATATGTTCCTTACGTCGTAACTACAATCCCCTTCCCTTTCATGAATGTGACCTACCGAATTAGACTATTTACCGGATTTGTTATCACATAAGCAACACGACGGGTGCCGCATGTGGAGCAGGATCTGCTTACCCTTCCGGAGCACCTGAGATCACCCCTAGTTTTTTGGTGGGGTTCGTGTTGTGTCGTGTGTGCTGTTGTTTGTTTGTCTTTTTCGTTTTAGCCATGGCGTTGTCAGTTCGTTTTAGATTTATGAGTTTGACTGTCCCTTTGGTATCTTTCGTCCCTCTTTTAGAGTCTGTAACAGACTGTATCTGTATGACATGTGAATAAATTGTCGATATCGATGCTGGCTTTAATACAACGGTTTTATTGGCGGGTCGGGAGAACAGATTTGAAGCTCTCTACGTTTGATGCGTGCACAACAGTGTCGTCTAGCTGATTCGGCGCGATCACTGTCTTATATAATTCTGGTCAAATCGGCACTTGGTTAAATCGGCACCTGGTCAATTCGGCACCCGGTATAGTCAAATCGGCATCTAGTCAAGTTGGCACCTGGTTAAATCAGCACTTGATATAGTCAATTCGGCACCCATGTTAGATTTGTTTAATATATATTTTTAACAGTATTTTAAGCAGAAACTGGGGTTGGCCAGAAATATTAACCTAATTTTATCATGTTTATTCACATTTTTAAGGGTTGAATTATTTATATATATTATTGGATGCCTAATTGACTTGAAATAGGTGCCGATTTGACTAGATGTCGATTTAACCAGGTGCCGATTTGACTTTTTCTATTGGTGCCGATTTGACTTGTACCCTATTATTAAGGCCCTAAAGTGAGTTTGAATATTGTACGCTGTTTTACTTGGCGGAATGTCAATACACTCACAGTAAGAGTTATTCTTTACTTGCTTTTCCACAATAATTGTTGCATGGTATTCTTTGAATTTCTCGGCAGATATGGTTCTCTTCGGACATGCTTTTAAGAGGAATTCGTCTGGTTCAATAGCGTGAATCAGCCCCTCAACTTCTTTGTACATAAATACTAATTTTTGCTTCAACGCCTTGTTCGTCCTTGTCTGGAGATCTTGTTGTAGTTCCAGTTTGGCAAGCATTTTGGAGACTTATCCATCCTCTTTTGACTTGTAATCTCTGGTGATAAATTTTGCCGCTTGACATGTTTATTTTTGTTACCGAGTAAGGTTCGCATACGATAGCTCCATATTAAATTATGAGATCAATTCCTAAAGGTCTAGTTCATTATCTAATCTGACACAAATTTCAATAACTGGAATGCCACCCAAGATGAATATATGGTGACCCTCTATAACAGCATAATTACTTGGAATTGTGTCTAATACCATGATGGTTCAATGGCATAAACTTAAATGGAGACAAAATGTAACATGAAAGATTGTGGATTAGTGTAAAATAAAAAAAACTAGCTTACTATGATATATGGTTAAAGAATGAATATCAAATTATATGGGTCATGGGCAGAGTTGTTATAAAATATCAATATGGCAGAGAAGTGGTTTCAAGTTTCATATAAAGGGACCTGACTGACATGAAATAAAAAAATCAAAGGGGTATCCCTATTTGTCTAATCTTCAATGGGAAATAAAACAAGTATAACAATATTGTGTAAATCTACAGAAATAGAATTTGCTTCAAGTAACAGAAATAACTACATTTGTGTATGTCACTAGTAACTTATTTAATGGGTATGTGGGTAATTAGTCCTATAACATATGACATCAGGAGCATTGTTTACTATTTCTATTTACTGTTCTAACGATTTTTATTACTATCAATGTGTCACACTTTGAAAAAAAAATGAAAATATCAGTATAAAAACGTTAAAAATTTAATAAGAATGCGAAGTCATATGTTATAGGACTAGTGGGGTATAAGAGCTTATTACAACAGGCTCTTCATAATCATTTGGTTTGAAAGGATACTAGTAGTCTGTATTCTTGATTTAGAAAAATGTAATTGCAAGTTAAAAAATACACATTACTTAGAATACTTTAGATCTTTCAGGTAGTCTTTATTTAGTATGTACAAAAGAACAGCCAGTAATCATTGGATATTGTAGATCATATAAATTGTCTTGACCTATTTATTAGTACAAAGGAACAGCTATTAATCATTGGATATTGTATATCATTCCAGTATTCTTGACCTATTTATCTGTACAAAAAAAAGCAGACAGTAGTCATTGGATACTGTAGATCATTCAGGTAGTCTTGACCTATTTATTTGTACAATAAAAAAACAGCCAGTAGTCATTGGATACTGTAGATCATTTAGGTAGTCTTGACTCTTGACCTATTCATTTGTATTAAAAAAAACAGTCAGTTGTCATCTTCACTTCACACACTCATATACGAATATGAATTATATGCTAACGAGACATGTTGCAATGTTCAACTTTTACGGTATGTGAAAATCAAGACTTGCATAAAAAATATCCCAATATTAGAGGCAGTGGCGTCATTTTCCTCAGAGCTATCAGCTCTTTGATTCTTTTGTTATTCCCAACTACGATAGTAGAGCAGTGTTATATGTTTTTTGGTCTCTGCGTCCGTCTGTCCAGCTTCAGGTTAAAGGTTTTGGTACAGGTAATCTTTGCTGAAGCTAAAGTCCAACTAACTTGAGACTTAGTATACATGTTCCTTATGATATGATCTTTCTAATTGAAATGCCAAATGAGATTTTTTACCCCAATTTCACGGTCCATTAAACATAAAAAAAATGATAGTGCGAGTGGGGCATTCGTGTACTATGGACACATTTTTGTTGTAATAGGTTTGTTATTCCAGCTTTGTTTGATTATTCTATTGAGGAATTAATCAAGAACACCAAAAATGTATCCATTACAATAGCATGGAATGAAACCAAGACCATTATCTTCAGAAACACATATTGGATACTCGTTATATTGCCAACCAGACAACTCTTCACTAGAGTTTAAATGAAGTTACTGTGTATAGCCGGCTTTAAAACGTATTTCTCTCATGCTATTTGAGAAGTTTTTTTCTTTTGTTTTAATAGTTCTGGCATTCTAGCTTTATTTGTTTGTTATATTGAGGACTTAATCAAGTACACCCAAAATTTAAACACAACAATACCATGGAATGAAAACAAGACCATTAGCTTCAACATCACATATTGAAAACACGTTAGATGAATTGGCCTCCAAGAAGTGCTGTTTATATATTTAGATAATTAGTGAACAGAGTTTTCAGTAAGGTGTATTTTATTCGTGTAAAGAGGTAATTGGTTTCAAGGTGCTGTATAATCTGTTCATAATTGTTGACTGTAATATGTTAGTTACAGAAAAACTAATATGTAAAAATCATTATTTTTTATTGGTCTGTTAAATGTAAAACATACTTAATTCTCCTTAAAATATGGCTTTTAGAAGAATTTTATTTTAGAAATGGCAAGTCTTGATATAATCAAATAACATTTTCTCAATAAAATGCGAAGGAATAGAATTTTTTTATCATCTTTTACCCTGGACATTTGAAGTGCTAAACCAAAAGTTTTTTTCTATTTTGTCAAGTCTGTGAGATGACAAAAGATGCAAATTTTTGAAATACTTATTGTTTTTCAAACTGTTTGTGATTGAGATATAAAAAACGGGGTTTTCTGATTTTATATTTCTATATTATATTCATAAACGGACTTCTATGTCATTTGGTCTCTGGTGGACGGAATTGTCTCATTGGCACCAATCTGCATCTCCTTATTTCTATATTACTATGTAGTCGTTGGCAGTCAACATTCCAATTCCACATTTACACTGACAGCAGCAATCGAAGACGATATGCAGCTTCCCGCTGAACCATGTATCCTTTCCCCAAACTAAATGAAACCACAACAAAGACGCGTTTGATAAGCCCTTCTTTTAGAGGAAACATGAATAACTCTCATAGCGCATTTCCCCCTTATTACAAAAAAAAAGGAGCCAGTATTCAGGAAATAACATTTAGAAGCAACAAAGTTGAACGTAGTTTAAAAGTGATTTGTAATAGAAATGTTTAAGATAAGATACTTTGTTCATCGTCTGGAAAATTTACCCCAAGAGAATTAAAATGAAAAATGGCGGTTTTAAAATCTCCCCTGGCTCATCATTATTAACCTTGGCCTGATAAAATATTTATAGATTAATTGCTTTAACAGTGATGTATAAGCTTACATTTCACACTGGCAATGATTGTAAAGGGCAAGATGTCTAATTGTTATGTCTTGGGAGTATATCTAATTGGTCTGGTTTTGATATTTAATTTACATGCTGCCTGAAAGTCATTGACTGGTGACCGATCAAAAAAAAAGATAAATGTTTGTGTCGATAATCTGGTTTGAAGCTGAATCAGAATTTTAAAAGTTTCAAGTTTTACAGAGCGTCCGGTTTATCAAGATTTATTATAAAGACATGCTTTAAATATAAGATATAAACTAAAGTCTTAACTATAGAGAAAAGTAGAGCGTACACAAAACGCTATAAAGACAGTTTCAGTAGGAGAGTCTGTCTGACATGACTCCATTTTTAACGTACATGCTGCATGGAACCTTTTGACTGGTGACCGAAAGCTTAGATTTTTGTTCAGTGTGTCGATAACACGGTATGCAGCTGAATCAGTGTTTTGAAAGTTGTTCAGTTTCAATTTTCACACCCCGTCCGGTTTATCAAGATTTATATTGAATATTTGCTTTAAATACAATATTTAAAGTCAAACTGTAAAGGAAAATAAAACCAAAAAAGAAAAGCTATAAACACAGTTTCCTTTGGAGTGTGTGTCTGGCTAGATTCCATTTTATAAACGTACATGCTGTCTGAAGACATTTGACTGGCGACCAAGATAAATGTTTGTGTCGATTATCTGGTTTGAAGCTGAATCAGTGTTTAAAAAAATGTTCAGTTTCAATTTTCACAGAACGTCCGGTTAATTAAGAATTATTATAAAGGCATGCTTTAGATATAAGACATAAACTAAAGTCTAACTATAGAGAAAAATAGAGCGTACAAAAAACGATATAAAGACAGTTTCAGTTGGAGAGTGTCTGACATGACTCCATTTTTAACTTACATGCTGCCTGAAATCTGGCTGGGAGCCGAAAACTTAGATTAATGTTTGTGTCGATAATCAGGGTTGAAGCTGAATTAGTGTTTTATAATTTGTTCAGTTTCAATTTTCACAGAGCACGGTTCATCAAGATTTATTTAGAATCCAACCTTTAAATATAAGCTATCAAGTCAAACTATAGAGAAAAAGAGAGCGAAAAAAGAGCTATAAACACAGTTTCAGTAGGAGATTCCGTGTAACTTGATTCCATAGTTTAACGTACATGCTGCCTGAACGCCTTTGACTAGTGACCGAAAACCAAGAATAATAAATGTGTCGAAAATCTGGTTAGAAGCTGATTTAGTGTTTAAAAAAAACACGTTTTATACATTTCATGTGTCTGGAGCGTTTTTCTGGATTTAGCTTCATCAAGAACGTTCAATGCAAAATGTATGAAAGCCAAGGATTTATAAGAACCGAAACAATCGAACAACTTTATGACCAAAAATTACCTAATAAAATAGCCAAATCCATCTAGGGCCAACTTTGTCTGAGGCAATTGAAACCTTAGTTTCGTTATAATTTCCAAATTTATTAACGGGTAGTTGATAGAAAGTATTTTTATAATTCATGTCAGTACCGAAGTACTTCAATGGTTCAGTTTCAATTTCCATATGTCTTGGTATCAAGATTTATATTGAAAACTTGATTTGGATAAACTATTTAAAGTCAAACTAAAAATAAGATAGATCAAACAAAACACAGTGTCTTCAGGATTATCTGTCTGACATTTTACTGAAAGCCTTTGATTGGTGACCAAAAAACAATGATAAATGATTGTGTCGATAATCTGGTTAAAAGCTGAATCTGTGTTTTAAATGTTGTTATATTTAAATTTACACAGGCGTCCGTTTTATTCAAGATACATTATAAAGACATGCGTTAAATATAAGTCAAATTATATAGAAAAATAGAGCGAACAAAACAAACTATATGTCTGGATTCCATTTGTTAAACGTACATACTGCCTGAAAGCTTTAAACTGGTTACCGAAAACCAAGATGTTTGTGTTGATGATCATCAATGTTTTAAAAGTTGTTCTGGTTTCAATTTTCACATATTGTCTATAGTATATCAAGGTTCATTATGAACACTACTTTAAATATTAGATAAAAAGTCAAACTGTAAAGAAAAATAGCATAACTGCTATAAACACAGATTCTTGTAGGAATATCTGTCTGACTTGATTCCATTTATTTTAAAAAGGTACATGTTCGTTGAAAGCCTTTGATTGGTGATCGAAAACGCAGATTAATGTTTGTGTCGATAATCTGGTTTAAAGTTGAATTTGTGTTTTGAAAGATGTTCAGTTTCAATTTTCACATTTTGTCTAAAATATCAAAATTTATTTTGAAGACTTGCTTGAGATATAAAATATAAAGTCAAACCATGAAGGTAGAGTGGAAAAGGCTTTATACACCGTTTCAACAAGAGAGTCTGTCTTACTTGATTCAATATTAAACGTTCATGCTACCTGAAAGCTTTTGACTGGTTAGCGAAGATGAAAGATGAAGCAATGATTTAAAAGTTTGTCAGTTTCAATTTTCACAGAGCGTCCGGTTGATCAAGATTTATTATAAAGTCATGTTTTAAATATAAGATATAAACTAAAGTCGAACAATAAAGAAAAATAAAGCGAACAAAAAAAGATATAAACACTGTTTCAGAAAGAGTGTCTGTCTAATTTGAATCCATTTTTCAAACGTTCATGTTACTGCCTAAAAGTTTTTGACTGGTGGTCGAAAACCAAGATTAATGGTTTTTGTGTCGAAAATCAGGTTTAAAGCTGAATCAGTGTTAAAGAAATGAAAACAACACGTTATGTGATCTTATGCGTCCGAAGCGCTTTTCTGGATTTTATTTCATCAGGAACGCTCAAAGCCAAATATATGAAAGCCAAGTATTTACAAGAACTATATGACCAAAAATAACCAAATAAAAAAGCCAAATCCATCTTAAGTCAGCATTTCCTTAGAGAGTTGAAACCTTAGTTTCTTTATAATTTTAAAATTTATTAATTGAACATTTATAGAACGGATTGTTATAAATCATGTCAGTACCGAAGTACTTCAGTGGTTCAGTTTCAATTTCCACATGTCTTGATTTCAAGATTTATATTGAGAGCTTGCATTGCTATAAATACTACATAAACAGTCAAACTGAAAAGAAGATAGATCAAACAAAAAGCCATAAACACAGTTTCTGCAGGAGTAATTGACTGACTGTTTACTGAGAGCCTTTAACTGGTGACAGAAAACTTATGTATTCGTAACCTGGTTTAAAGTTGAATTGTTGTTTAAAAAGTGGTTCAGTTTCAATTCCTACATGTCTTGATATCAAGATTTCATTTTGAAGACTTTATTTTAACAAACAACATAAGGTCGAACTAAAAAAGTAGATAGAACAAACAAAAATGTCATAAACATAGTTTCTGTGCGAGTGTATTTTGACTGCTGCTTCCAATTGTTGTTTCTTAACGTACATGCTCTGCTTGAAAGACGTGGATTGTTGACCTCAATCAAGATAAGTTTGTGTGTCGATACCAATTATCTGTTAAGAAGCTGAAGTATTGTTTTAAAATGTCTTCAGTTCTATTTTTCACATATTGTCCGGGTTACCAATATATAATTTTGAAGATTTAGTTTAAGCAAAGGATAGTAAACAAAACTGTAAAGGACAATAGAGCAAAGGAAAATAAAAGCTTCTATCTATACTAAACGGGCCTTCATATTACACCATTTAAGCTTTTAGCTCTTGTCAACTGATTGGCTCATGTTAAACGTAGAAAAAACAGTGAAATAGTATGTACTAGTATTGGTAGTATGTCACTACGTACATTTGTCCTCTATAATATATAATTTAATTATCTATTCTATAGATACTTTTCCAAATTCAATAATTAACATTACCAGATGTTTTATTTAGATAATACATTTCCAATATTAATGGTATTTTTTTTATCATTTGCATCAGTATTTGTTTGTAAATCAGAGGTTACAAGGATAAAAGATTTATCGTGTTTTTCTAAATTATTTTATTGCACATTAGAAAAATCACGTTACTTCGCCGTTAGTCAATATCCGTGAATTAGGTTATCATTGTTCACTCTTAAGTCCAGTATAAGTCGGTGTATAAAACCGCCGTTAATAATCCGAAAAAGCATCACATGAAATGGAATCAGCACCTCGTTATCGCTTTTTCAAGGAATATGGAACATGCTCCGAGTTTTCGCTCTTTCACAGAGAATGGAATCTGCAACAGAGAATGGAATCTGCACCTCGTTTTCGCTTTAATAACTATATAATTTTTTTTTTGGCAAATGACACCCATATGGGTCAAGCGAAAACTCAAAACACAGTATTAACACAACTGCAAGTGAAAACTCACAAGCACACCATTTAAGAAGAAGAACGAAAAGGTGAAAAAAAGTCAATTCAAAGAATAAAAATACAACATTAAAAAACAATTAAGTACAGCAAAATGTTAGTCCAGAATAAAAAATACTTAGAAATTTCCTAATGGAGAAGCGTAAGTGTTCAAACAGTCCGGTAAACACCTCCTGATATACTGGTGACACACGGGGTGTTGCACCAGGCAAGTGAAAAATCACTGATAGTTACATCTGATAAAGCCATGAATCACTACTGACAAATCTGTTAAGGGAATGATAAAGTTACCAGCGATTTAAAAGGTCATATTCTTCTTAACGTTCATTTGTACTGTTTTTCTAAAATATAATTTCTGCTTCATTTTGGCGGGAGTACACATAGAAAGGTCTGATAATTGTCCTACATACTGTATTTTTTAATTTTGTATTTATTTTACATTTCAGCTAGTCTTGATTTTTTTCATGTCAATTTTTCTCTGTTTTTCCTTAAATTTTTTAGTCCATTTTTCTGCAGTAATCGTCCTTTTCGATTCTGTAACCCAAACCCATCATTTATTTTTTGAAAAAGTACATGTACATAATGTTTAAACGATTCTTATTTCCCATGGTGACTGTATAAAAACGGTTATAAGCAAAAACCACATCACATGCCGTCTGCTAGCCAGTAGTGATTAACAGCATAAGATGTCGTCTGCTAGCCAATGGTGATTAACAACATAAGATGTTATCTCGGAACCCGTCGACTATGTATTACTTATCAATGGCAAAAAGTCAGTAAAATTGTAATATTGGACACTTATCATTATGTCCAAAAGTCCTATGGGTAAGAATACAGCTAAAACAATAACAAGAACCGTACTTCACTAATGAAAGAATAACACACATGATTAATGTCTTCAATGAAAGCTTGACAGAGCAGAACAATTTTCAATCGGCCAAAATGTAGGACAGAGCGAAAACTATTGTCAGGTTCTTGACGTGGATTAAACGTGGTGTTATAGCTAGCTTAACCACCTTCTTGTATGACATTTTTTATCGTTACGTTATATTGACACAATTGGGTAAGCATCTCAAACAGATATAATTGGTAAATAGCACAGAAATTGGGATCCATCCCAAAAAATCACAAAAATGTGAAAACATACATCACAGACATACACGTAAAAGTGCACGGAAGTACATACGCACTTACAAATCTGCATGAGTAAAATAAGGCAATAATGGACACCGATATAAAAGATAATCTTTGTTAGTGTCAACTTAATATGAAATTGTTATTCATATAATCGCCATAACAGACCGAGACTGCAGCAGCAAACTAAAAGATATAAAATTATACTGATTGGTCAAGCGGTCATATATGTTTATTGTCTTTACTGGACAAATCTAGATTTTATTATCGATAAAATTGGCCATGTGAGGGATACGACAGTGACAAAGCGCATTTTGAGATTACATCAAATGTCGTCTGGAAGCTCAAGTGCAGCTTTGTTCAATTTAATAAAAAAGTGCATTATGGGATTTTTTTTTTATAGAAAATTTCAAAAATGCGTCACATTGAAGGAAGAACAATGTTAATGTTTCTTGATAGAGGGTTGCTGCTTACAAAGAAGTTATTAAACCAAGACTTCCAAATGTTGAAGTTGAAATCATCCCTTCGTAAATTTTACGGACGCCATCACGAATTGGTTGACCGTTATGGAATAACCGTTTCACAAATGATATCGGATATGTTCCTTACGTCGTAACTACAATTCCCTTCCCTTTCATGAATGTGACCTACCGAATTAGACTATTTACCGGATTTCTTATTACATAAGCACCACGACGGGTGCCACATGTGGAGCAGGATCTACTTACCCTTCCGGAGCACTTGAGATCACCCCTAGTTTTTTGTTGGGGTTCGTGTTGTTTATTTTTTAGTTTTCTATGTTGTGTCATGTATTCTGTTGTTTGTCTTTTTCATTTTTAGCCATGGCGTTGTCAGTTTGTTTTAGATTTATTAGTTTGACTGTTCCTTTGGTATCCTTCGTCCCTCTTTTAAGAGAAAGTACTGCGGAAATCTTTTTTTTACTTTCATGTTTCAAGTAAGGAAATTTAAATATAATAAAAGGAAGCCTTTCATTAATTAAAAAGGGATTAGAGTAGGGAAAGGCTTAGGAAATGAATGAAAGCATAGCATCATATTATTTATACTCAACAATAGTATATCCTCTAAAACAAACAAAATCAAGCGAAACAGGACAAAAACATGAAAGAAATCAAAACAAATACATAAACGAAACAAAAGACACTAAACAAAGAAAACATTGGTTTTTTTTTTGTATAGTAAGTTAAATCTATTTATATTTTTGCCATTACAGCAAATTGAAGTCTAAAAGTACATAGAACAACAGCAATGCTCTTTAAGACTGTAAAACATGTAACATTTAAGTTATAGATATCCCTGAGTACTGTAAATGTATCGTTAGATGTCCATCAAATCAACTTCATTGATACTTAACAAAAATATATACTTTGAAAGCGCATATAAACATTAAGGTACGCAATTTGTTCTGTATTTCCGATTTACTCAAATAAAATACACTTCGGTACTATTTGTTGCGTATACTCCAGTTGATCCGGAATTGTTTCTGTGTCACTAATGCATCTGATAATGTTATACTTAAAGATTAAGACGTCTTAAACTCTTTCCAATGCCATTCATCCTTTGAAATGTAGGTTTTTGAATTTCAAAGTGTTTTCCGTTGACTATGGCTTCCTCCGTACCATTTATACAATGATTAATTATAGTTTTGTCTTTGCCATCTACTTGATTGTTTAATTCACTTAACACTTTGTGTGAGGAATGGAAATTCGCTTCCTTCTAGGCTGGAGATTTATTATATTTTCGTAGATTATACACATTAATTTTTTTTACCATTTGAAGTTAAAAAAAAAAGACAATATCGCTTCATTTTCTACGCAGTCTGGAAAATAATTCTCCCGATTTAGCAGCGAAGTTATTCTAGTAAGTAAGCATTTCAAATTGTAATCTACAAACAACACACAAAACAATTCTATAATGTGAAACAATACTCATATATAATGTGGCCTGATTATGTCTCACACACTCCAACTGTCATACAAGTGGGAGTTTTAGTTAGCTATAAAACCAGGTTCAATCCACCATTTTCTACATACGAAAATGCCTGTACTAAGGCAGGAATATGACAGTTGTTATCCACTCGCTTGATGTGTTTTAGCTTTTGATTTTGCCATTTGATTAGGGACGTTCCGTTTTGAATTTTCCTCGGAGTTCAGTATTTTTGGGATTTTACTTTTTACCGGCTATTGGTACATATATTAAGTATCAAGTAAGACATGCAGATCATACTCTGCTGTACACCATGTCAACGTCTTTGTATTGGAGACTACAAGAACCTGTTGTACACAATAGCAAAACAATTGTTTGAAATAATAATCGTAATACAGATCCTTGTATCTGTCGTAGTGGTATCCGGTAACTTGGCTGGCGGTCGCGACAACTTACTTTTAAAAAATGTTCTTTTATGAATTCAAAATTCAGAAATTTAAAAAACTAAGTTTTCAATTCCCTGAAGCAAAATTGACATTAGATGAATTTGGCTATTTATTTTAATGTCTATTTTTAGTCATAAAGCTTTTCAACATTTTCTGTTCTTTTAAACGTTCGGCTTTGATCATTTCCAATTACGGTTAATCCAGAAAAGCGCTTAGAACGCAATTGGAATTGGTATTCGTAAAGTGTTGTTTCATTTTTTCCTATGGTACAATCCTGCCTTTAACAAAATATCAGAATAGTTTAACGTAAAAACTTTTCTGACAACTTATCATAACGCATAATGTCTTTCTATAACTTTGTTTTGGGTGATAAATGATTAAGTATTTGCAATAATAAGTTTGTATCCCCAGATAATAGTCCGTACTCAAGTAATACTACTTTTTCATCATAAAAGAGATACAACTTGATTGGTGTAAAGCCCCTGGGAAATGACCCCAGTGACATATTAGATTTTCTTCGCTTATGTTTATATTTATTGACTTATGTCTAAGTTGTCTTACGTATTTTGGGGTTCATAAAAGTAAAGACTCTAAAGTGCATGTATCGTATGTCCATTTTAAAGAACGGTCATCCTTTTTCAAACCTAATATATTTCCTTAGTGGTAAGATAAAAACAATGATTTTGAATTGAATGTTATCCAAAATGTTTGCATTTTACATTTGATAGAGTAAATTTGCCTTTTTTGTTTTGAAGTTTACTTTTTAAGAAGTGTTCACATCCTACAATTCTTGTTTTGGATTAAAATGATCTGATATTTAACATGTAATACTGCTAGGAAACTTTCAAAGGGAATACAAACCAAACTTCTCAAACACATTGTTTCACTCCGAACTAACAAGCCTCTGCTTTTAACAAATGCTTATACGATCGAACATTAGCCATCCCACATATATAAGGCGAGTAGGCTATTACGGAAAAGGTTGCTCTGTTGCTTTTTTTGTTTCTGGTCGTATTTTTACTCATTGTAAATATGTACTTATTGTGATGACTGTCGTATATTTGCAAATGAATATGATCTCACAGTTCATGCGTTTTAAACGAGTTTTTTTTCAATGAAGGTCATCAGTGTGTGTCATTTGTGTGTCCTGTGTTAATTAATTAATCATAACTAAAAGACAAAGGAGCATCCCAACTTTACTGTGCATGTAAATTCATGAAGATGTGATATGAGTGCCAACTCTCCATCCAATTTCAATCCAAATTCCATTACAATTTGTAAAAAGTAAACAATTATATGTCAAAGTACTGCCTTCAACACAAAGCCTTGGCTGACACCGATCACAATCTATACAGTGCCCCATAGTGACTTTTGTAAACTAATTCAAGCAGGAAAGCCAACGTTCTAATCTACATGTTTGAAATCGTCTTTCTATTCACAGATGACCAAGTTAATTTTTCTTGCATCGTGTGAATTGTACTTTTGATAATTCATTCGTTCTTCTTAGAACCTGACAGTGCAATGACTCTTAATAAGTTAACGTCATTCATGTTTTGTTTAAATAACAATGATTTAAATCACTTAAGTAAAATTACATCGTTTTTGCCACATTAGACAAAAGATGCCGTTTACTTGTTTGCACATTGTTAAGATGATTTAAATAAGAATCGGAATTACTTCATTTGTGAGAATGTCCAGAAGAGAAAAATTACGTGTCTTGGTTCCGACGTCCTGACATAAATGTAGAAAGTAATTTTTCATCAGGTTTGAGAATGACCAGATAAGTAATTTAAGATTCCCGAACCTATATCCCAACTATATATATTACAAATCATTATATTCATCTATTGATCTGTGAAACGAAGTCTGCCTCATCTCTATTAGAAATCTGATTGAAAATCTAACAGTGCCAGCAACTATGCCAAATGTGAAAATGACTCGTTGATTATTTCTACAATAGAATAGACACAGAAGCATTGTTTATTGTTCGATCGTTTATTGCAGAGCTAATCGTCCACGTTTAACGTAGGATATCGATGAAACAGGCATATTAGACATCTCGATTAAATCGGAGCTTATGGTTCCGATAGAGATACCGTAAATTCTTCCAAAAACAAATATTCGCATGACTGTTTTAGTTCTTCTTCATTGTTAATTTGATCCTTGCAGTTTGATCTTTGATGAATACTAGTAGTTGTCTCTTATACAACAACCATATTCTAAAACTATTTCTGTTTACAGTAGTCTTTAAACATTTCTTACTAAACAATTTTAGAACTAAAAAACAGAAAACAAGCTAGAATAATAATCAAAGATTGTTTGCTTCAGTCATTTAAACTCATTCACGGTAATGGAAATTTAAGCTTGATAAAATTCGTGGACATATGGAAAATTTTCAATATCAATTTTCTGTGAATTATAAAGTTGTATTCTTTATTTCAAGGTGTTGCACTGTTGTATAGTCAGTGGTTCCCTCTACTTCTTTACTAATTATATCTGTATTTAAAATTATCACATAATGTCATAACACAGGTATTATGAGTGTTTCTTAAAGTACATGCGTTATTTACGTTCTCTTTAGACGATAAATGACTTTATAAATCATATTCTTAACACCCAGAGACTTAGGGAAATAGAAATTGGATTCATCTTAAATACATCTAAATCAATTTATTTCTGTATCCTCCAGAGTAAATTTTCTCATTCTCATTTGGGGGCTTAGCATATGAAAATCTTTTTTTTAAAAGCATTAGATATACTTATATTTTTCATCTTGCATAATGTACTGATATATTTTGAATTTTGATATGTGAATTAGTTTTAGACAAGAGCCAATAACCAATCTGCTCATGGTATGACGCCGTAGCAAAAAGTAAAATCATCAAATTACTAAACTCCGATAAATTTTCAAAAAGGAAAACCCGTAATCAAAAGACAAAATCAAAAGCTCAAACACATTAAACGATGATCTGAAATATTTTTTTACGTACATGAGCAGGATGACGGGTTCCACTTATGGAACAGGATCCACGGCTTGTAAAGGGAAAGTGCGTCTAACACGTTTTTGTGCTGTTCAATCTTTGGGTTTCTGTGTAATGTTATGTTTAGTTACTATAATATTTTTATCTTTTCTATAGCTTATAATACTACACGCCATTCTTCGTCTTACATTTTTTTTAACTTTCCTCTGGAATCTTCTAGATTCGCTTTTAAAATATTAAACACACATTTTTCATAGTAAAATGACGACTTCAATAAAATTTTTTCAATTTTAGTAACAATCATCCGTAATACTCCACACACAAATGTATTTCTTGCCGATCCCAAACAATCTAAAATTGTAATTTTCAATTATTTTTCTTTAAACTTATAATTGGGCGATCTTTGGACTATATCCATCCGAAATGTAGTAGAATGGTTCATATAATTTGCATCATACTCTTATTCATATATATAAATGTTTAAACTGGTAAAATATCATTTTTATTTATTCGGTCTCGCTCAGTCTACATTTTTGCGATTCACTATTTTTTTGTAAAATATATTATTGACTATTGAAACACACCGATAAACTTCTCTTTTATATGAAGACAGATATTTTTATACAGTCATTTGGTCACAGAAAAGATCAATGTCATATACATATTTAATAATTTAATCTATATTCAATGTCTGTGAAATTGCATGCCTTCTTGAAAATCATCTCGATGTCACAGAACTTCTGAAATATTAATGTGCTTCCTGTATTAAATGAATGGGCAACTGATATGGCACATTGTGTAAATCAATGAAATTAATATGAAAGTAATAAGGAGAAACCATACTTATAATACAATGAACCATAACAAAACCAAAAACCTGTTACCGTAATGATTCTTTGTTAACATCTCAATGGTAATAAGCCAATCGTTTAGGTTAAAAGACACGAAGACAGCGAAACATTATAGTAGTGCAATATTTTTTTGGAGAACTATACATTTGATAATAACAAGATAGTGAGCTAAATGATTGTAAAAATTAATCAAAAAGTAGGTCAGAAATACAAAATCATCAGGACGAATGTGTACTGTTGGAAATACGAAATGGATTAATTTTCGTGATGCAAATGTTTTGTCCACGCAGAATACAACAACGTTCTTGTCTGAACAAATATATAGAAACAGAGAGACACATTTCATCCTTAATTTTCAAATTAAATCACTTCGAGAGTTGAACATGAAATCTCAATTTCTGTTACAACTAAGTTGTGTTTTGTCCTTTACAATTCATTTTTGTCAATGTCTCTTGTGGTTATGCTGATCCTAGAAAATTAAATTTCGTCACGGCAAATTCGGTGAGACTTCGTCGTGCTATCCAATAAACAACCTTCAGCCAACATAATTAGTTCACTTATCTCACTGTTAAAAAGTAATTTCCCCAGCTACAAAAGGTTAAAATGACACAAACCATCTTAAATATTCTTTTAATTTGATTTCGGTAACGCGAAAAGATTATGGACTTGTTTTTCTTAGAAGAATTTTTATTTTTTATATTCTGTATCTCAGTCACATGTGTCTTTATTCGGGCTTATATGAATGCACAAGTATAGATACAACATTTTCAAGAAGGGGCAACAGTGGTATACCGCTATTCAAAAGTCATAAATCGATTGAAAGTAAAAAAAAAAATCCGGGTTACAAATTTAAACTGAGAAAAACACATCAACTATAGGAGTAAAATAACGAAGTTACAGAACACAGAAGTGCAACCAAAAACAAAACAACAATGCTCCATTCATAGAAACGAACTATGCCATAACAACTGCCATATTCCTGACTTGGTACAGGATATTTAAAGAAATAATGGTGGGTTAAACCTGGTTTTAAACCTCATTTTTAAATGGGTTTTGTACAGTTTATCTTTCCTATATATCTGTTTGTTTTGAACACACATATATAATAGAATTTTGCACGACTGTCATACAAGTCACAAGTTAAGCTAGCTATACATTAAGGTTTAATCCACGATTTTCTTCACTAGCAAATGTCTGTACCAAGTCAGGAATATGACAGTTGTTATTCATTTGTTTAATGTGTTTAAGCTTTTGATTTTGCCATTTGATGAGGGACTTTCCGTTTGAATTTTCCTTCAATTTCTGTTTTTGTTAATTTTTTCCTCGTGTCCATCGCCTGAGTGTTCTTATGGTATTGGACTGTGCTAGAGTTTGAAGTCTTTGTTAGGTTCTATCTTCTCTGATTCACACCCAGGGAACTAGAAGATATGTCGTTCACTTAGGTTTATGTGCAAAATCAACAATGGACTACCAAATTGTAGACAAATCATGTTTGTTGATCTTGTATTGATGATCGAATTGTCATTTTTTCCCTCTCTATTTTCTATCGTTCATGCTAAAATCACAAAAGAGAAAAAAAATCTTCATTTAAGAGCAATCACTCCTGTAAAGAGTGACATTCTACCAACTATTTTGGAACTTTTTTATTTGTTTGTGGATATCTCCTAGCTGCTTATTTTTGATATTCAGAGTTTCTATTTAACTATACAGTGGTTTTTGTGTAGTTGCAAATATTTAAACATAAAACATCAACGCATCCTTCCATCCTTAAAAAGCTGATATATAGGATAACATCAAATGGTATAATTCACCAAAAAACGTTACAATCTTAAATTTTAGAAGGAATCTAACAATATTTTTTTTAGATCAGAGTTTAGATTTTCATTTTCGTATTGAAATTCAACGGCGACCAAATGCATTGATTGATTAGTCATCCTTTACTAATCTCAGCATTTGGTAATTTTCACTACACAGCACAGTTAAAAGTATCATTTCGTCATTCATCACTCCATTATCACACAAATTATCATCTTGAATCAGCAGACATAAAAAGAAAGGAAATCCGTGGAATCTTTATTGTTTATGTTTCCGGACATCTATTGGACATAATCACACACCGGAAGTGAAATGATTGATTTTTGTTAGATGAAGTAATAAGAATTCCGGGGTCCGTAGCGAACTAATAAAGAAATAATGGACCAAATATAAGAATGACCACTCTTTCAAATGGATATTTTATTTTTCTAACATTTCCGAATAAATACGTTAGGTTGCATATTTCACCACTGCGTTTTCATCATAATCAGTCGATAAATGTTCCTCAAATCATAAAGATTAAGTTTTATCATGGGTGTATGTTTCATACTGAAAGAAACAATTAAACAACACCAGTACTTTATACCTATTGTATTTTCGCTTAGTATATTGTAGCCTAATAGATATAGGTGTGGTATGAGTGTCAATGAGAAAACTCTCCAACCAAGTCACAATTTATAAAAGTAAATCGTTAAAGGTTTATGATACCTTCATACGAAAAAAGTTCATAAAGTGTTTATTTGATTTACTAGCGCTTAATCAACACCACTTGTTGGTGGACTGTTAGTACCCGATAGTATCACCAGTTCAATGGACAGTGCTTCTTTATTCCATTATTTGCCATACCGTGTTGACACTGACAGGATTTATAACATATACTTATTTGAAATTTTCCATACTTCAATTAAAAATTATTAGGAAACTAAGACCCAAACTCCTTAAGATGAATTTGGCCAAAATATGTATTTGGCAATTGTGTGTATGTCCCTTTTTATCATATATTTTGCAGCTCGTAAACGCACCTGTTTTCAATAAGTTGAGTTAGAGCGTTCCTGATCAAAATCAAATTCAGAAAAGCTCCTTGACGCACGATACTTAGATTTTTTTAATTTAATTTAAACTATATAGGTTAATATAGCAAATATGTATCAGTCTCACCAAAGGTTATTTTAAATCTTTTTAACATGAATTAATGGAATAAGTATTTAAAACTATCGATCGGAAAGGTATATTTGAAAAGCGAAAGACCATAATAAAATTGAGAATGGAAATGGGGAATGTGTCAAAGAGACAACAACCCGACCAAATAAAAAACAACAGCAGAGGGTCACCAACAGGTCTTCAATGTAGCGAGAAATTCCCGCACCCGGAGGCGTCCTTCAGCTGGCCCCTAAACAAATATATACTAGTCCAGTGATAATGAACGCCATACTAATTTCCAAATTGTACACAAGAAACTAAAATTAAAATAATACAAGACTAACAAAGGCCAGAGGCTCCTGACTTGGGACAGGCGCAAAAATGCGGCGGGGTTAAACATGTTTGTGAGATCTCAACCCTCCCCCTATACCTCTAACCAATGTAGTAAAGTAAACGCATAACAATACGCACATTAAAATTCAGTTCAAGAGAAATCCGAGTCTGATGTCAGAAGATGTAACCAAAGAAAATAAACAAAATGACAAAAATACATAAATAACAACAGACTACTAGCAGTTAACTGACATGCCAGCTCCAGACTTCAATTAAACTGACTGAAAGATTATGATTTCATCATATGAACATCAGGCACAATCCTTCCCGTTAGGGGTTTAGTATCATACCATCATAACATATATGAGAAGAACATAACCCGTGTCATGCCAACAACTGTTTTTAAAAAAAAAAAAAAAATGTGTTTAGTTCCGATGCAAAGACCTTATCAGTGACTCAATATTAACGCCAAAATATGCAATCTTTAATGACTTGACAACAGTATCGTAATTATATCCCTTCTTAATAAGTCTATTCAAAGGTTTTGTAAGTTTCTGAGGTGAATACTGACACCTTTGTGCTTTATAAAGAATATTACCATAAAAAATTGGATGTGAAATACCTGAACGTATTAGAAGTCTGCATGTTGAGCTATATTTACGAATGATGTCTTTATACCGATGATAAAATTTAGTAAATGTTTTGACTAGTTTGTGATATCGAAAACCCTGGTGTAATAATTTTTCAGTAATACATAAATTTCTCTCGTTAAAATCTAAAACATTGTTACATACACGAGCGAATCGTACAAGTTGAGATATATAAACACCGTAGGATGGTGACAAGGGAACGTCACCATCTAAAAACGGATAATTAACGATAGGAAATGAAAAATCATCCCTTTTATCATAAATTTTAGTATTCAGCTTTCCATTAGTGATATAGATATCAAGATCGAGAAAAGGGCAGTGGTCATTGTTAGTATTAGCTTTATTTAAAGTAAGTTCAACAGGATAAATTTCATTAATATACATACTGAAGTCGTCATTATTGAGAGCCAAAATATCATCCAAATATCTAAAAGTATTATCAAATTTGTTTATCAGATGTTGTTTCGATGGGTCTTTGCTTATTTTTGTCATAAATTGTAACTCATAACAATACAAAAACAGGTCCGCAAAAAGTGGTGCACAGTTAGTCCCCATTGGAATTCCGATAATCTGACGATATACGGAATCCCCAAAGCGAACAAAAATGTTATCTAGTAAAAATTCAAGGGCATATATAGTATCAAAGCATGTCCAATTAACATAGTTTTTTTGTTTATTGCTACTAAAAAATGACCTAAAAGAGTTTGCACATATATATTCACATTCTGATTTTTTGAATGCCCATTTAATTAGGTGTGTGAATTTTTTCTTAATGAGAATGTGAGGCAATGTGGTATACAGGGTAGAAAAATCAAAACTTTGAACAGATTCAAAATCACCAATATAAGCATGCAATTTATCAAGTACTTCCAACGAGTTCTTGACACTCCAAAAGTAATTTATTCCACTTTTTTCGAAGGCCTTATTTGAACAATTTATTATCAGGTTTTTAATTGTACCAAGTGTGCTGGTAAGAAGAATAGACAATTTAGTAGTTGAACAATGGCTTGAAGACGAAATAAATCTATATTTGTAAGGGGTTTTGTGTAGTTTCGGAAGCCAATACATAGTTGGGACTTTCATTGTATTTGGCTCTGCTTGTAAAGCGGTGGCTAAAAGTTTATGTTTGTTACAGATTTCGTTTTCTGAAAATGGAGTCAGTTGGAATGTTGGTGAATTGGTGATTTCCTTTTTCAGAACCTCAATGTAAAATTACGTCAAACGATAATAATATTATTAGCAGCTTTATCTGCCGGGACAAAAACAAATACCTTGGCTAGTTCTTTTAGTTTATGTTTGATACGAGAAATAGGTTTATTGTGGTTATTGTTTATAGTAAAATGTTCTTCATAAGACCATAAAAACAATAAACAAGACGTTATGAATTTCATGCGTCCAAAACGCTTTCCTGGATTAACCTTCATTAGAAACGCTCTAAACTGAATATTTGAAAGGCGATGATGTATAAGAACCGAAGCAGTTGAAGAGCTATTTGACCTAAAAGGGGCCCAAAAAATTACCAAATCCATCTTAGGATCTTTGCTTAAAGGACCTGAAACCTTAGTTTCTTTATTATTTCAAATGTCTCTAAATGGATAATTTTAGAAAGGTTTGTTTTTAGTCACGCCAGTACCATATTACCGTACAAAATCAAATGTTCTGCTTTAAAAAACAGAATGGATGAAAAACAAGTACAGGTATTTTCCGTAAAAATGGTAGATTACATTTGGTTTAATAGCTAGATTAATCTCACACTTCTTCAAAATTAATAGCTACGTTATGATAATTAATCAAATTAGGTGAGCAATCAAAACATACATAAATAAAGGCAACAGTAGTAAATCGCTGTAAAAAAGGTTGATATGGCAAGAACTGGGATCCATCAGCCAAACTGTGTAAATATACAACAGACCGAAAAATTCAAACGAACATGCAATGGATTCATATTGAAATAAAAACCGTGAAAAACAAAGACGAAAAAAACTGTCGACTGAACGAATATCAGCAAAACCTTTCGGAATGTTCAGCCCTCAATGCTCTTTAACTTCGTTACGTTATTTGGCGTATTTTAGTTTTCGGATTAATGCAGTAATTATATATGACTCGGGCCATGGGTTCAACAATTTAAGATCGGTATCTATGAGTTTATTAAGCGCCAATGGGTTGAAGCTATTTCTGTTGGCGATTTCCTTCCCGAGGCTATTACTAACCAACTAGTTAGCACTTTGTTGTCATGGATTATCATTGATATGATCATAGTCATGGATTAACTTATGTCAAAATTTTAGAAACACTTGGACTTTTCTACCACAAAAAAGAATATCTGGAAACATTAGAATTCTTCTTCTAGCTAAAAAGTATAAAAAAAAGAAAAGTGAGAAGATGACATGCTTAAAGGCGTGGCAATATCTATTTGCAAGCTAGGCTATCTAAAATGTCCGATTATTGGTCAAAATTGAATTTGAATATAACACATGTTTTGATTTGAGGATAAGATGCCTTTATATTGCAAAATAAAATCTGCATGAACAATATCAATCTGAGAGAGAACTCCTCCGGGGATATTTGAATGAAAGAGAACAGAATACAGTAATTTTGTTGAAGAGATAGATTTGTTCGCAGTAGATAAGTAAGCTTAGACATTTTTGGAAGTGACATCACTCAATTATATGATAGGTGTGTGTCTGGGAAGGATACGTTTAATATAGAGACTATGGAAGTGAAAAAGAGTCAAATCATGGTTCCCAAAGGCACACCTAATATCATAGTAAAAAAGATGTAATATGTCTACTAGTTATAAGCCTTTTTCGCATTGTCATTTGTAAACATAAAGTTTAGGTAGAAGGATTGAACTCCTACTAAAAAACAACTCTAAACCAACGCTTTTGAATTTTTGAACGTTTTAAAGAGACAACAACCTGACCAATCAGAAAACAGTCTAACACCACTAATAGGTCTTCAACACAGCGAGAAAACCACGAACCAGGATGCGGGCTTCAGTTGTCCCCTTAACATAATGGAAATAACCTTAGTGTAGTAGCGACCTCATTATGATCCCGCTTTCAACATTATGTGCCTTCTTTTATATGATGTTTTATTCCAGAAGTTATCATGTTGCTGGAAAAGAGGGACGAAAGATACCAAAGGGACAGTCAAACCCATCAATCTAAAACAAACTAACAACGCCATAGCTAAAAATGAAAAAGACAAACAAACAACAGCACACATGACACAACATAGAAAACTAAAGAATAAACAACACGAACCCCACCAAAAAACTAGGGGTGATCTCAAGTGCTCCGGAAGGGTAAGCAGATCCTGCTCCACATGTGGCACCCGTCGTGGTGCTTATGTAATAAGAAATCCGGTAAATAGTCTTATTCGATAGGTCACATTCATGAAAGGGAAGGGGATTGTAGTTACGACGTATGGAACATATCTAATATCATTTGTGAAACGGTTATTCCATAACGGTCAACCAACTCGTGATGGCGTCCGTAAAATTTACAAAGGGATAATTTCAACTTCACCATTTGGAACTCTTGGTTTAATAGATTCCTTGTGAGCAGCAACCCTCTATCAAAAAAATCATGATAGGAAATGCAAGCACGGGAATATCGTATCAATTTGGAGATATATACTGCTGGAATGTTGCTACTTAGAAATGGAAAGTTCACAATTGGAAAGCTGAAATCATCTCTTTTGTCGAATAGTTTTGTTTTCAACCGACCCTCATTGTCAATTTCTAGATGTAATTCAAGATATGAGGCCGACTTAACTGTATCTGTAGTATCCTTTATCTCTAGCTCGATTGGATAGATGCGTTCCACATAGTCACCAAATTTTGAATTATTTAGTGAAAGAACATCATCTATGGAAACTGCATTTGCATGCTTTGGTCTATCTATTTTGATTTACTTTTACGACCAAACAAAAACATGTCTGCAGAGCCTTCCGGAAAACAAAAAAAAAAAAAAAAAAATACATGTCCTGTTGAGATTCACCAGTTTAACATGCGCACAAAATTACCTCTTTTTGCTAATTTAAATCGTATGTAATGAAAAATGATGTAATTAAAAAAAAACCTACAACATAGTGTTTACATTGATCGCTATCAAATAATTCGTCTCTATGTATGTTGGCGTTTGTTTTTATTGCACTTCAGTGTTTCTGTGGTTCCTTTGTTTTCCTGTTATAATGGATGTGTTGCCCTTGGTTTTAGTTTTTCATCCCGAATTTGTTTTCTCAAACTCGATTTAGGACTTTTGAACAGCGGTAGTATACTGTTGCCTTTATAACGCATTTTGTATAAAATTTTGAAATTTATATATGACTTTTCTATAACAATATTTCGAAATACATGTATATTGTCTGTCAGTTGGAATGTAAAAACATTTATTTATTGCATAAAAAAATTCTTAACCAGACTTGTTTTGCATAACTGCTTTTTAACAATAAAATCAAATTGAATTTTAGATAAGTAAGCTTTAACTGGTGTTACATCATAATAAGAAGATGCACCATGATTTAGTAATGCGAGAAAAATACTTGGCTATATTAACATTTATCATGTCGAAATCATGTTCTGAAAACGCATTTGATGCCAATCTAAAAATTACCACAAAATCATTTGCAATATAGCAAATTAATTCAAGGATCGGTATTTATCATTATTTGAAGTATGTATTACTTTTCATTTTTCTGTCTGACTTGGCATCATGTAACTAACTGTGTAATTATGAAATAAAATCTTTCAATGATCAAACGAGATTTTACAAAAATGTGCAAATAGTTTTAGATATGTAATAATATACAAATTGCTTTTGTCGAATTAAGTTTTCTGGGTGTCTTCCAATTGCTTTTAATGAAACATTAAAAGGAATAAAAAGGTAGCTGCATATCGAAATACAAATATAGTCTATGCTGTATGGTCAACATAGAATTGCTGACTACTTAAAAGTCAAATCATAAAAATACTTAACTCCGCAGAAAATTCGAAACGGAAAGTCCCTAATCAAATGGAAAAATCAAAAGCCCATACACATCAAACGAATGGTCATTGTACATGCATGCACGTAAACATCATGATCTTGAAACCTTCAGGCATTATTATAATAAGGCGAAGAACAGCAATACCAATTCTACTTTGATTTATACGTTATTGCATAGTATGCTATGAAAAAAGTAAAATCACACATACGATGGGCTAACCATGTTTTGTGAGATCTTAGCCTGATACCTCTCGGAAGGTTATCTGCCTCATGTTATGACCTATAATGATATGAAATCTCTGTCTAATGTAATTCTTACTAAAAATAAGATCTGAAACAAGAACAACTCTCCACAAGATACCGAAATGACACAGATAGTTACAACTAAAGTTCACCTTATGGCCTTCAGAAATACATAAAATACATAGCGCATAATGAGATATAAAACGCCCAGAAATTACAGTACTTAAGTTTAAACATTTCAAACAAGAAAACTAACGGCACGATTACATACAAATATGATATACTGGAACAAACAACAACCACTTAATAAAAGCCCCATGACTTACCACAGGCACATACAGAATATGGCGGGGTTAAAATAATTTGATGGCATTAACCCTCCCCTTTCTGGGACAGTGTGACATAGGATTTCAGTCTTAAAGTGAAATTTAATCTTAGTTATTCCATTGTTAAATTGTTTAACGATATTTCTTTTCTGTGCAAATCCCTTTTTTGTTCGAAATGCGATATCTTTCTGATGTATATGTATATCCTTTTCTCCACATGGGATTTCTGTTTCGAATTATTTCCTTGGATTCAATGAAATCGCTACTACGTGTTATTCTATAGGTTGACATCGGACGACTGTCTTTAACAATTACCTAGTATACTATGACATTTTTGTCTCATTATATTACCAAATATGATATTAAATTCTGTCTCATTGTATTCCCAAATATGAAATTAAATTCTTTCTCGTATTCTCGCAAATTATTAATTAAGTCACTGTTGGTTGCTCAGTCGTTTTGTAGTCTGAGTCATATCTGAAGACAGTGATAATTTTAGATTTTAGTTAAAAGACAACTGCTGAAATAAAATAAAATGTAATTATTCTCCACGTCGTTATTTAATTGCTTGATAAATGAATAAATGTCCAATGTTGAAATATAGAACATTAATGCACAATCCGTCGATTAGTCTCCAGTTTTTTCCTGCATTTGCATTTTTTCTCGCACATAAGAGTGGCAGACCACTAGTGATAATTCAAATATACTGTTTTCACCAGTTTAAGTCTCCTGGTTGCAAGTGTTTGGGTATTGGAACCTTTTTAAACCGAATAATTGAAAACGATACGATTGAGCGACATTAAGACTAATAAAAGATTCCTTAGAGCCCTATTGTATTCAATATTTACAAATACGAATATAATGTAGGCTATGATAAACAATAATTTCCTATGAGCCAAAAAATACCTTAGAGCCCGATTGCATTCAATATTTACAAATACAGATCTAATGCAGGCTATCATAAACCATGAATTCCTATGAGCCAAAAGATTTTCTAATACGGACTAATGTATTGTTACAACTGTTACATATAACAATAATAAATCAAAACAAACTAAAAGCTTTTTGTCATGGTTTAAGGCAGTTGCATAATGTCTGGAATGACGGCCATGCTAGTGGAAAGTTATGTAAATGATGCAGATCGGTGATGTTTTGTTTAATTAATTACCTACAGAACAAATATATTGTGTCAGAATTATCCCAATGTTTGTAAATATGACGGTGCAAGGTAAACACTGCATATATCTTTCAAATATCTTTGTATGTATGTCATTACACATAATTAGTTTACTAGTAAAGCACTTGCACAAACGAGGAAATACAAAATTAAAAGTCATTGTAAAGAAGTTAAAACTATAACTCTAAATCACTTAAAGAATAACCTTTTACACCCAACATCATGACAGTGGTCACAAAACAATTTGTAGAAATCAATTGTATTTGTAATATAAAGATGCAAGTACAAATATCATAAACTCAGAAACATGTACGACATACAAACAATCAAAACTGCATGATTCAAAACAGATGATAAGCATCTGTCATTCGATTCCGAGTAAAAAATGATAAGCGTCAAATGATGATTGCAGACATCATGTATTCATAACAGAATACTTTTTTTCTAGTAAACTCCATATTCAGATACTATTGTACCATATCAACCTACCAGAAACACCAATCAAGAACTCATAAAAAAGACAAGACAAACATAAGATATGATGGGTGCCACATGTGGAGCAGAATCTAACCACTTAAGACCAATACCGGTTTGTAACGGGGTTCGAGTTGCTCACTCTTTAGTTTTCTCTGTTGTGTTTTGTATACTGTGGGTTTTTTTTCTCTGGTCGAATTCCTTTTTCTTCCCATGGCAATTTCAGCTTATTTCGACGTATGAGATTGAATGTCCCTTTGCTGTGTTTCCTCTTTCTTGTATGACTACCAGACAACAATAAGGTCGAGTTTACGTCAGGAAGCCTGCGCTCTAGGTTCTTAATTTTTTTTAATCAATATAAAGATAATTTAAGAAAAATATGTTATAAATTGCTTTAGTTACATAGCAATGACGACAGTAATGACGATAACCTAGGCGTCCGAACCCATTTCTGTATATATGTTGATCAACACGTGTTTAGAAAAGATTTTCATTATAGATATCAGGCTTATAATTCGGTTCGCAGACACGTGTTTCATCTATATAACATACATCAGTGGTTCTCGAATCAAGGATTTGAAAGTCTTTTAAAATCAAGTACGTGGTTGAAGATCATTAAAAACCCGAAACGTCCGAAACACTGTTCCACATATATATTACCAAAGCTAGTTTAAAAGGAGGCGAAAAAAAAAAACATAAGATCATCGGATATTTCAACATTTTGTTTAGAGTAAATGAAAGGAAAATGACCGTAACAATTCTATTTTATGTCGACCCATATGTGCTCACGCTTGGCGGTTAATATCTTTGGGTACAAAACGTCCAACAACAGTAGTTGCTAAAATTCAATAAAGGTCACAAGCTTACTATTTGGTACATAAAAAGCGCGTTTCGTCTACAAAAGATTAATTAGTGGTACAAGAAACAAACCTGTAGAAAGACCAAATAAATACAAAGTTAAAGAACTTTGGGAATTATACATTCCGGAAAGTGATACCACTTACGAATTGAAAGAAATTGAATGTAATATTTCTGATGGTGCTTCTATTTATTGCATGCAAAACTGGTGTGAATAAGATATTGATTATGTTGTTGTTAAGAATTTCTCGTTGTTCAGAATTTGAAAGTCAACAAAGTCAGCTGAGGGCAATTGTATCTTCGACCCTGTATACAGGTAATTGTTACCCATGGAAAACAATCAGTTGACTATACAAGAACGTCTTATAAATATGAGATCTCGTAATTATGAGAAGTATTGATATAGAAAGCAAAAATCAAACACATGTCTTTAAAAATTAAATCATCAAATAATAGCGATGAGGAAACAGTTCAAACAATTAACAACACATGATTGAGAAACAATTTGAAATTATGATGTTAAAAAGACAACACTAAAAAGTAACATTAAACTGACGATACTACTCATACTGGAGTAAAACTCCTTTTTTCTTGAATGCGACCTACCAAATTATACTTATTCTAGGATTTGTACTTAAATAGTAACATGACGGGTTCCACATGTTGCTAAGAATAGTGTTACCCTTCTGATGCACCTGTCATCACCCCGATGTTTGGTCGGGTTCGTGTCGTTCAGTATTTAGTTTCGTTTTAGTGTTTTAATGGTTGTCTTTTTATCGCATTTCATTTTTCCCATGACCTTATTAGTTGTCATGAATGAATCATAAGTTTAAATATCACTTTGGTAAATTTCGCAAAAACATTTGTGCATAACAAAAATGGTCAAAAATTTATTTTCTAAATGTAAAGAACCAAGCGTAACTGCATGTGACATGTTATCTTCTGTCAAAGTGGTGTACATTTCATCCTGATGGGTCATCGTACTTAGCCATAGAGATAACTAAGTTTCGTATATGTCCATGGATAGAATCATAAAAAGAACACAATTATTATAGTAAAATGATGCTACTAGTATTAATTCAGTTTTGTCTTCTTCAGTTATTACTAATTTTCAACAAACCTATCATAGTCATACATAAACAATTTCCATTAGATATGAATTAACCAATAAATATCAATTTGTTCATGCTGTCGTTTTGACTTTAGAAATAACAATTGGGTGCTAAAGTCAATATTTATTTACAAATTGCCGCAATCTGCTTTAACATTTGCAAACATATTACTATTTTGGTATTTTAGAGATTTTTATGATGACGGTCGATATACTCACATCGGAATCATCAAAAGTTGTGCAAAATTGCAATGTAAAGAAATGCTCATTTTATCGCACTGCATGAACTAGACCATTATAATGTTACAAATTGAACTAGACATCAATTTATGATGGTCCGTTATTGTGCATACTATCCGCTTTTAATATATTCCAACAACGTTATAGACATTACCTAACAATAACAGATGACCATACACTATGTACTTTTGTTTGCACATCTTTTCTGATGTGACCTTAAGTAAAGTGTACCTTTAGATGGTTAGCTTTAGATTCACCATTAGACCATTTAAGTCCCCCTTGAATTTATAAAGGAAAGAATTGTGTAGCAGTGTCACGAAATAGAAGTAAAAAAAATCAAAAGCTCAAACAAATCAAACGAATGGAAAACAATGGTCATATTCCTGACATGGTACATGCATTTGCTATTGTAGAAAACAGTGGAATAACCCTGCTTTTATAGCTAGTTAAACCTCTCATTTTCCGTCATTCGCGTAAAATTGAATCAAAAAGTGTAAAGTTCACCGGTCAGTAGCGAAAGTAGCAATGATGCTATAGGAATACTGTTATCTTTGCGTTTATGTAGAGGGTATGTATATATATATTTTTCAGAACTTGTAATTGCACAATGTACTAAATTTAAAAATAAGAAGAAGTTCATTAAATATTTTTTTGTCATGAATTCAATTAACTGGAGATAAAGTATGATACGAAGTAAAATCACAAAAAATACTGAACTCGGAGGATAATTCAAAGCCAAAAGTCCCGTTTTAAATGGCAAAATCGAAAGCTCAAACACATCAAACGAATGGATAACAATTGTCATATTCCTGACTATATTCTTATATAGAAAATGGTCGATTCAACCTGGTTGTATATATCTAGCTTAACCTCTCACTAGTATTGCAGTCACTTCAAATTCCATTATATTGAAAAAGATGAAATGTGAGGAAAATATATAATTTTCAACACCATTGTAACAATTTGAGATTCCAATTCACTGCTACTAATGGTCTTTTGATATATGCCTCTACTATATAACTGTTGCTGGTTACATCTGTTTTCGTAATACATAACGGTTCGTGATAGATAGACACAGATACGGCACGTGAAGCTTTTGTCGATGTTATCGCATCCATTGCTACATATCTCGGTATAAATTATGTATAAATATCCCAGACAAACATTTCTATATCCATGTGTAATTATTTCATCATCAATACTTTTTATTGTGACAGATAATTCAAAGTAATTTTATAATTTTACCTAAATTCTCTGCATGTATATATCTCACCTACTGTGTGGCAAATAGAATATTAGTTCAAGCAAACTGAAATGTATTCTGAGCTCTGATAACGACAGAAACAGTACTTTCAATAGTTTAATCCAAATGAAACCACACCATTAACACGGTTGTTATAACTTTTGAGTTTGCATACGATGATTCTTTAATTAATATTCCCAGTTTGTCTTTTCATGATAGGTGATTTCTACGCATGAAGTTAGAACCTTTTTTTAATTCTTATTTCAGTTCCTGAAATGTATTTTGGTGGTTGTAAGAATACATGCATTTCTGTTGTATATTTCAAATCGATATGTATAAGTTTGTTACTTTTGTACATTATTGCGTATCAATATTTCACAATTATCTTTTCAGTGTTCAATTTTACCCTTTTAAATGCATTAAGAAATGTTTTGGCATGCATGACTGCATTTTTAAAAGATGGCAATGAATCTTGTTTGTGGTTGCATAAAAGGGGAAGTTGACAATTGGAACGTTGAATTCATAACGTCTGCATGTTACATTCTAGTTTAAAGTTGTCCATATATGTCAATATCGAGATTCAAGATATGGGGCAGACTGTCTACTTTCTCAGCACAAATAAAATTTATCAAGACATTTTGGAAAGGAATCACGAAAATATCTCACTATTTTACAGCCATCACGGATAGCACATAAATTCTTTGTACACAGTTGTTGTTTAATCAAATTACATACAGTAGTGTTACTAAAGTAGAACTCAAATCTGAACAATTGTACAATTAATGATATTTCATGCCTTTAACAGGTATAGAATATGACAGTTGTTTTCTTTTTGTTTGATGTTTTTGAGCTTTTGATTTTGTCATTTGATATTTGACATTCTATTTGAAATTTTCCTTGAATTTCGGTCTGTTTGTTATAATTTACACTTTTTTCGCATAAGATCGATATCGTCGAAATAATTGACAAGAGGAATAAGATAGATATAAACAATATTTTTCTAAAATAGTATTACTACAGGACGCAAGATTCTTTGCCGAGACGTACATTCAGACAAATCATAGAAAATCAGTACAAAATATCAAGAACAAATAATAAAACCAATTGCAATGTTGGTCATCATTTGTGATACAATAGTGACCCTGAATAAAACTTCAAACGGTCTGACCAGAATACAATAAAATGCACTTTGTAAATTAATTAAGAGCATCCTTATCTGTATCCTTTGGTTTTGATATAAACCAGACCTATTGTTACACAACATTTTTGTGCATCTATTGCACTGGTGCTAGAATTTATTGAATTAAACATTCATTGGACTGTCTGGAGTGATCCGTTGTATGACTTAGCATCTTATGATATCTAAATAGAAAAAGACAGCAACGATAATGAAAGTAAATGATGGACGCAAGTAAACAACGGCTTTCACACTTATTATTGAGGTGTTTTACGACCAAAGCGTAGTACGTCACATCCGGTTACATACGAAAAAGAGTCCAAAATATATTCCTCTGAATTTGACAGTTGAAGGAAATTAATTCTACATTTCATTGCAGTAAAAGCACAATCTGGGTCAAAAATCAAAGCATCCTTATTTTGTTTTATTTTGTGTTTCTACTTTGGAAACTTTAGCTTACATGGTTCTGGAACTGTTTTATCTTCTGCAGTTCACCTTTTTGCTGATGACAGTTTGTTAAACAAGCACATCAGGAATCAAGCAGAGTAACCTCCAACAAGACATGGCTACCATAGAGCCATGGGAACATGTATGGCCGATGAGCTTTCACCATGCTAAATGCACCGCCATCAGAGTTGGCACCAATCGAAAAAAAAACATCTTTGGGACACATTACCACCTTCATGGACACCAACTCGAAGTTGGGGACATCAGAAAATATTTTGGCGTAACTCTCAGCGAAGACTTAACTTGAAAAAGCACGCAGAGATAACTGCAGTCAAAGCCTCAAGAACTCTATGATGCTTGCGCGCAACTTCAGAGAATGTAACAGAAAAGTCAGAGAAACAACATACAGATCAAAGGTCCGATCAACATTTGAGTAAGCATTTACTGTATGGAACCGATACAAAATTGAAAATATAAACCGCCTTGACAAAGTACAAAGAAGGGGAGCCCGTTAAAACAAACAGAGATAAACAAAAAAAAAAAACAAAAAAAAAAACCTGGATGTGTCACTAACACGATGCGGCTTTTCAACTGGGAATCGCTACAAGACCGACGTAAAGACCATCGCCTGTTGATCATTAACAAGACCATCAATGGCATGATTTCCATACAAGAAACCGATAGCATCATCAAGAAAAGAGACAACCAAACTAGAGGTGCACACTAACTGAGACAGATCTACACTAAAACAGAAGTGTACAAACAATCTTTCTTTTCACGCACTATCCAGAATTAGAACCAGCTGCCAACAACGGTGATCAACTCAGCCATTCTGGACGACTCTAAGCATTGGTTGCCCTGAGAACAACCACACAAACCACCATTTGATGTAGAAATTTTTAACTGTAAATACCAATTTTTATTTGTACATATCTAAACCGGTGTGGAGAGTGGTTCCTCAGACCTACGTCTGGTCAATATTTGCAGTCGTCTACGACTCGAGACCAATATTGAAGATGATGATGATGATGATGGTTTCTAAAGGTTGTACAAGGGTACAAAAATGTGAAAATTTGATGGGTTAACTTCCAGTGATGATTATTTTCTTATATGCAAACAATGTTATGTGAAATTTTGTCTATTGTTCTGGACAGGATAGAACTTTACTCATGTCAAGTATTTATGTATTTCAAACAAAGATAATTTCTGCACAATGTTTTGAAAAGTGCAAATTTAACAAAGTCAAATAGGAGAAAATCAATGGTAGTATTACACCTTGAATTTAAATGTTCTTACTTCAAATTATTTAGATTCTCCCCCATTCTGTGTACAATTTTAAAGTAAACACATCTGAGAGTAAAAGGAACAAATAGTTTTACACAACCTTTAATAAACGTGCTATAAAAGATTGAACTCAGTGTATAACAGACAAGAGCTCACAACGTACCTGGTATAACAATTCAACAATATATGCCTCAATATCAACATCTTCAATTCAGTATTGTTACATAAAATGTGGATATCTATATCTATTTTAGATTTATCATTTTTTTTTTGTTTTCATAAAAAAACGTCATTTCTTTAAAGGAGTCGGTTTTACTATAAGACTTACGACTTAGATTGATTGTAAGTATACAGAATTGTTAATGACTTACGATTAATCTTTATTTTGATTGCGCATGACAAGATGGATGTTTGAATTTTTTCACTCGCTATGGAATATGTGAAATATGTGCAATACTGGAGTTAATTGAGTCTTTTTGGAGCACCCAACAGTATGTAGTATTTTCAGTGTTTTGGTTTTGGGTCCTAGACCTCCTGTTCCCACAGATAAGACTATTTCCATCAATTTCATCGAATGTTCTAGTTACCTGTGATCCCAGTCCGATCCGCATCGACTTATATATGAAATGAGCAAGAATTCTTGAGGGTCTAGAAGAGAGGTCAAAAAATGGGAGATAAAAAAAACAAAAAGTCGACAGCTGATATATTGCAAGAGAGTAGACATGTGCTATATGGAGATGAAGTCGAAGTGGCTACAGTCCTAGAAAATGTTTTAACACTGTTAAATAGAATGGACACTAGGCTTGTATTCATTGCGAAAAATACGAGTAAAAATACAAGTGCACTGACTCAAATGAACGATAAGTTAAACTCGTTGACAGCGAGAATTATTACTGTCGAAACCGACATAATAAATGTGAAAAGTAGGGTTTCAGATTTGGAGTCAAGTTCAGAGGGAACCGGTAATCTTTTTGATGAAGTCAAGAGTAAAACTTGTTCTTTAGAAAAAGAGATTGAACAACTTAAGAGAAATAACGCAGATGATAATGATACTCAGAGTATTAAAGACGAACTTAGAAAATTAGAAAGTTATAATGAGAAGCTGAAAGGGAAACTACTGGACATTCAATGTAGGTCTATGAAATACAATCTCATTTTCACGGGACTTCAAGAGCAAAGAGATGAAAACTGTGAAATGAAGATTAGACAGTTTATTCACAATGAAATGAAGATCACAAAACCGTTAGAAATTGGAAACATTCATAGATTTGGTAAAAGTGAGCCAGGGAAACCGAGACCAATTATTGCAAGATTTCTGTATTATTCGGACCTTGATAGGGTGAAAAAAGCAGGACGACATCTAAGAGGTACATATTACGGTGTAAATGAGCAGTTTCCACCAGAAATAGAAGAAAAACGACGTAAGCTGTACCCAATAGCGAAACAGGCGAGAAAAGAGAAATTAAAAGTTGTAATGAAAGGAGACAAACTTTACATTAACGACAAACTTGTTAAGCCAGATGAAATCGCAGACGATACCGAGCATAAAGAGCCTCAAAGATCAACCACCAGACCGAATAAACGTCCACGGGTGAACTCTACTCCTGAACGAGACGGGTCATAGGATAACCATGGAAGACATAAGTGTATTAATAAACCAATCGATATATATAATGATTTGTATAATGTAAATAAATGTTTAGTAGACAAAACAGTTATAAATATAATTAAAAACCAATTGTTCAGAGAACCATTGATGGTCTTTCCACCAGTTAAGATCTTTTTTATATAAAAATATAAAAATTTGGTTTAAAATGTCAATTTTAACGCCAAATGACAGCTTATTGAACGCTTATTCAAAAAATATATAGTTTCTATAAAAAAAATATATCGAAAAGGGAGATAATCTTTTACTTCCGGTTTAAAAAGGTTACTTCCGGTATTGTTTGATAGTTTACTTGACACTGATTCCAAAAATATATGGTTCTAAATACTGTTACATTGATTTAGTACAAAAAATAGCTACTTCCGGTTTACAAAAGGTCACTTCCGGTTGTGTTTTTTAAGGTCACATTGCTTACAACTTAATGCAAAAAGTCCCATGGCTTTATCATGTGTACATATGAGGTAAAAGCAAAGGTCAAAATCTAGAACGTTTAATTAGCATATGACCTTGAGCTCAATTTCAAGGTTATAAACCAAGGACTTCAAATCAAAAGACTCTAGTCCTCTACTTTATATTGTTAATGAGTTATATTACCATACGTATGATATTAGATATAAAAAGGGGAAAAACTCACGTCAAATGTCTACGTACCCTTTCAACTAAAATTTATGTGTTACGACATGTCGTAACTAACAATTGTGTGAAAATATTTTGTCGATATCTTGTATGATTTCTGAAAATAAGAGATAACAAGCCAAAATCAAAATTTTAATCATGACCTTGACCTTTGACCTTGACCTCATTTTCATTTTTTTGGACCAAGGACCTCAAATCAAAAGACCCTAGGCCTCTACCACTTATGGTTTTCCAGTTAAAAATGCATATCACTTATATCAAATATAAAAGGGGAAATAACTCTCATATGGAGTCTCCGGATAGCTTCGGTCAAAATGAATCAAATCATCCTGAGGATATAACGAGCAATTTGGTAAAATAAATTTGTCGGTTTCTTATACGGTTGCGAAGATTAAGCGATAACAAGAAAAACAGTGTTCGGGGAGATAACTCTTACATGGATAAGATTTTGGTTACGCGGTGTCAGTTTCAAAAGCGTATTAATTGTTCGATATCATATACCATAATATCTAAGCGACATCTTGCCAAACAAAAAAATTGCGAAGGAACAAAAAGTTGGCGGAAGAAAAAAAATAATAATTAAACTGTCAATTGTTCTTGAACAATTGAGAGGTCTTTCCTTTTGTAAGGTAAAATACATGTTCCAATAGATGTAGAATGAATTAAAAAGGTCAAGGTCAACCGGAAAAAGCTTTAAAACACACTATAAATCCATTATATGAGGTTAAAAACACTAAATTTGCTATTTGGGACATGACCTTGACCTTTGACCTTTTGACCTTTGTCAAGGTCATCAGTCCCCAATGTCATTGCCGAAGACCCCATGGGTCTAGGACCTTTGGTTATATAGTAAAAGCTGATTTTGTTTTTCCAGAAACCTAAAACAGGGGTTATGCCCCTTAAAAAAAGGTCAAATCTCTTCGGTCAAAATGTAACAAAGTTGCGCCGTAATGACCCAAACATTTTCCACTATTTAAAACTTCTGTAAGTATAATAGTTTCTGAGATTATTCCATAACAAGGTGATAGGTCAAAGGTCAAGGTCAACATACAAATTTGACCTTGAGGTATTTTTCAACAATACATCAATTGATGATCAATGGTGAAGATCCTAGGTGTCTACGACTTACAGTTTCTGAGTTTTGGTGGTCAACCGACACCGGTAAATTTTCATAGGGGCATAACCCTACCAATGAGTCGTTGAATCTTTTCGATCCCAATGTAACGAAGAACCGGGGTCTGGTCCTGAACAAATTTCACCCTTTGTTTTTTTTCTACCTATTACGGTTACGGTGTTGGAACGATAACAAGGTTTTTGGGTTTCGGAGGGATAACTCCGAACCGACAAAATATTTCGACTCACAGGGTGAGTTCCAGATAGGTATTCATGACACCGATACAAAGTGTCAACATGAAAGCGACACGTCTTACGGTTAACGCGGCTAAATTTGTCAAAGTTTGGCGGAAAAAGAATAATAATAATAATTAAACTGTCAATTGTTCTTGAACAATTGAGCGGTCTTTCCTTTTGTAATGTAAAATACATGTTCCAATAGGCGTAGAATGTATTGAAAAGCTTTAAAACACACTCAAAATCCTTTAAATAAGGTTAAAAACACTAAATTCGCTATATGGGACATGACCTTGACCTTTGACCTCTTGACCTTTGTCAAGGTCATTAGTCCCCAATGTCATTGCCGAAGACCCCATGAGTCTTGGACCTTTGGTTATATAGTAAAAGCTGATTTTGTCTTTTTAGAAATCTAAAACAAGGGTTATGCCCCTTATAGAAAGGTCAAATCTCTTCGGTCAAATGTCAAAAAGTTGCGCCTCATCCACCTCAACGCGTTTTTCACTATTTACTATTTCTGTAAGTACAATCGTTTTTGAGATATCGACTTAAAAGTGTTAAGGTCAAAGGTCAAGGTCAACCTTAAAAAGCTTTAAAACACACTGAAAATCTTTAAAACACATTGAAAATCCCTTAAATAAGGTTAAAATCACTAAATTCGCTATCTGGTACATGACCTTGACCTTTGACCTTTTGACCTTTGTCAAGGTCATTGGTCCCCAATGTCATTGCTGATGACCCCATGGGTCTAGGACCTTTGGTTATATAGTAAAAGCTGATTTTGTCTTTTCAGAAACCTAAAACAGGGGTTATGCCCCTTACAAAAAGGTAAAATCTCTTCGGTCAAAATGTAACAAAGCTGCCCCGTAATGACCCAAACATTTTCCACTATTTAAAACTTCTGTAAGTATAACGGTTTCTGAGTTGTTCTGATAACAAGGTGTTAGGTCAAAGGTCAAGGTCAACATACACATTTGACCTTGAGGTATTTTTCAAAGTCACATAAATTGATGATGAATGGTGAAGATCCTAGGTCTCTACGACTTACGGTTTCTGAGTTTTGGTTGTCCACCGACACCGGTTAATTTTCATAGGGGCATAACCCTACCAATAAGTCGTTGAATCTTTTCGATCCAAATGTAACGAAGAACCGGGGTCTGGTCCTGAACAAATTTCACCCTTCGTTTATTTTCTACCTATTACGGTTACGGTGTTGGAACGATAACAAGGTTTTTTGGTTTCGGAGGAATTACTCCGAACCGACAAAATATTTCGACTAACAGGGTGAGTTCCAGATAGGTATTCATGACACTGATACAAAGTGTGAACATGAAAGCAACACGTCTTACGGTTTAGCCTGCTAACTTCGTCAAAGTTTGGCGGAAAAAGAATAATAATAAACAGAAGAAATACAGTAAGGTCTTTCCCTTTTGTAAAAGGAAAGACCTTAATAATAAAATGTCAATTGTTCTTGAACAATTGAGAGGTCTTTCCTTTTCGAAATGTAAAGTACATGTTCCAATAGGCGTAGAATGCATTGAAAAGCTCTCAAACACACATAAAACCGCTAAAAAATGACAAAAACAATAAATTCGATAATTTGGACATGACCTTGACTTTTGACCTTGTGACCTTTGTGAAGGTCATTGGTCCACAATGTCATTGTAAAAGACCCCATGGGTCTAGGACTTTTCGTTCAAGAGTTAAAGCTAATTTTACCTTTTCAGAAACCGTTAACGGCGGTTATGCCCCTTAAGAATATGTCAAATCCTTTCGGTCAAAATGTAAAAAAGTTGTGCCTCAGTCACCTTAACATTTTTCACTGTTTACTATTTCTGTAAGATTAACCGTTTTTGAGATATCGACTAAAAAGTTGAAAGGTCAAAGGTCAAGGTCAACCTTAAAAACACTTAAAACACACTCAAAATGCTTAAAATAAGGTCAAAAACACATAATTCGCTATATGGGACATGACCTTGACCTTTGACCTTGTGACCTTTGTCAAGATCATTAGTCCCCAATGTCATTGGTGAAGACCCCACGGGTCTAGGACCTTTGGTTATATAGTAAAAGCTGATTTTGTCTTTTCAGAAACCTAAATCAGGGGTTATGCCCCTTACAGAAAGGTCAAATCTCTTCGGTCAAAATGTAACAAAGTTGCGCCATAATGACCCAAACATTTTCCACTATTTAAAACTTCTGTAAGTATAATGGTTTCTGAGATTATCCCATAACAAGGTGTTAGGTCAAAGGTCAAGGTCAACATACAAATTTGACCTTGAGGTATTTTTCAAAGATACATGAATTGATGATGAATGGTGAAGATCCTAGGTGTCTACGACTTACGGTTTCTGAGTTTTGGTGGCCAACCGACACCGGTTAATTTTCAGAGGGGCATAACCCTACCAATGAGTCGTTGAATCTTTTCGATCCAAATGTAACGAAGAACCGGGGTCTGGTCCTGAACAAATTTCACCCTTTGTTTTTTTTCTACCTATTACGGTTACGGTGTTGGAACGATAACAAGGTTTTTGGGTTTCGGAGGGATAACTCCGAACCGACAAAATATTTCGACTAACAGGGTGAGTTCCAGATAGGTATTCATGACACCGATAAAAAGTGTGAACATGAAAGCGACACGTCTTACGGTTAACGCGGCTAAATTTGTCAAAGTTTGGCGGAAAAAGAATAATAATAATAATAATAATAATAATAATAATAATAATAATAATAATAAACAGAAGAAATACAGTAAGGTCTTTCCCTTTTGTAAAAGGAAAGACCTTAATAATAATTAAACTGTCAATTGTTCTTGAACAATTGAGAGGTCTTTCCTTTTTTAATGTAAAATACATGTTCCAACAGACGTAGAATGTATTGAAAAGGTCAAGGTCAACCTTAAAAAGCTCGAAAACACACTAAAAATCCTTTAAATAAGGTTAAAAACACTAAATTCGATATCTGGGACATGACCTTGACCTTTGACCTTTTGACCTTTGTCAAGGTCATTGGTCCCCAATGCCTTTAATGAAGACCCCAAGGGTCTAGGACCTTTGGTTATATTGTAAAAGCTGATTTTGTCTTTTCAAAAACCTAAAACAGGGGTTATGCCCCTTATAGAAAGGTCAAATCTCTTTGGTCAAAATGTAACAAAGTTGCTCCATAATGACCCAAACATTTTCCACCATTTAAAACTTCTGTAAGTATAATGGTTTCTGAGATTATCCCATAACAAGGTGTTAGGTCAAAGGTCAAGGTCAACATACAAATTTGACCTTGAGGTATTTTTTAAAGATACATGAAATGATGATGATTGGTGAAGATCCTATGTGTCTATGACTTACGGTTTCTGAGTTTTGGTGGCCAACCGACACCGGTTAATTTTCATAGGGGCATAACCCTACCAATGAGTCGTTGAATCTTTTCGATCCAAATGTACAAAGAACCGGGGTCTGGTCCTGAACAAATTTCACCCTTTGTTTTTTCTCTACCTTTTACGGTTACGGTGTTGGAACGATAACAAGGTTTTTTGGTTTCGGAGGGATAACTCCGAACCGACAAAATTTTTCGACTAACAGGGTAAGTTCCGGATAGGTATTCATGACACGAATACAAAGTGTGAATATGAAAGCGACACGTCTTACGGTTACGGAGGCTAACTTCGTCAAAGTTTGGCGGAAAAAGAATAATAATAATAATTAAAATGTCAATTGTTCTTGAACAATTGAGAGGTCTTTCCTTTTGTAATGTAAAATATATGTTCCAATAGACGTAGAATGTATTGAAAAGCTTTAAAACACACTGAAAATCCCTTAAATAAGGTCAAAAACACATAATTCGCTATATGGGACATGACCTTGACCTTTGACCTTTTGACCTTTGGCAAGGTCATTAGTCCCCAATGTCATTGCTGAAGACCCCATGGGTCTAGGACCTTTGGTTATATAGTAAAAGCTGATTTTGTCTTTTCAGAAACCTAAATCAGGGGTTATGCCCCTTACAGAAAGGTCAAATCTCTTTGGTCAAAATGTAACAAAGTTGCGCCTTAATGTCCCAAACATTTTCCACTATTCAAAACTTCTGTAAGTATAATGGTTTCTGAGATTATCCCATAACAAGGTGTTAGGTCAAAGGTCAAGGTCAACATACAAATTTGACCTTGAGGTATTTTTCAAAGATACATGAATTGATGATGATTGGTGAAGATCCTAGGTGTCTATGACTTACGGTTTCTGAGTTTTGGTGGTCAACCGACACCGGTTAATTTTCATAGGGGCATAACCCTACCAATGAGTCGTTGAATCTTTTCGATCCAAATGTAATGAAGAACCGGGGTCTGGTCCTGAACAAATTTCACCCTTCGCTTTTTTTCTACCTCTTACGGTTATGGTGTTTGAACGATAACAAGGTTTTTGGGTTTCGGAGGGATTACTCCGAACCGACAAAATATTTCGACTCACAGGGTGAGTTCCGGATAGGTATTCATGACATCGATACAAAGTGTGAACATGAAAGCGACACGTCTTACGGTTATCGCGGATAAATTTGTCAAAATTTGGCGGAAGAATAATAATAATAATAAACAGAAGAAATACAGTAAGGTCTTTCCCTTTAGAAAAAGGAAAGACCTTAATAAACAGAAGAAATACAGTAAGGTCTTTCCCTTTTGTAAAAGGAAAGACCTTAATAATAATTAAACTGTCAATTGTTCTTGAACAATTGAGAGGTCTTTCCTTTTTTAATGTAAAATACATGTTCCAAGAGACGTAGAATGTATTGAAAAGGTCAAGGTCAACCTTAAAAAGCTCGAAAACACACTAAAAATCCTTTAAATAAGGTTAAAAACACTAAATTCGCTATCTGGGACATGACCTTGACCTTTGACCTTTTGACCTTTGTCAAGGTCATTGTTCCCCAATGCCATTACTGAAGACCCCAAGGGTCTAGGACCTTTGGTTATATAGTAAAAGCTGATTTTGTCTTTTCAAAAACCTAAAACAGGGGTTATGCCCCTTATAGAAAGGTCAAATCTCTTTGGTCAAAATGTAACAAAGTTGCGCCATAATGACCCAAACATTTTCCACCATTTAAAATTTCTGTAAGTATAATGGTTTCTGAGATTATCCCATAACAAGGTGTTAGGCTAAAGGTCAAGGTCAACATACAAATTTGACCTTGAGGTATTTTTCAAAGATGCATAAATTGATGATGATTGGTGAAGATCCTAGGTGTCTACGACTTACGGTTTCTGAGTTTTGGTGGTCAACCGACACCGGTTAATTTTCATAGGGGCATAACCCTACCAATGAGTCGTTGAATCTTTTCGATCCAAATGTAACGAAGAACCGGGGTCTGGTCCTGAACAAATTTCACCCTTCATTTTTTTTCTACCTATTACGGTTACGGTGTTGGAACGATAACAAGGTTTTTGGGTTTCGGAGGGATTACTCCGAACCGACAAAATATTTCGACTCACAGGGTGAGTTCCGGATAGGTATTCATGACACCGATACAAAGTGTGAACATGAAAGCGACACGTCTTACGGTTACGGAGGCTAACTTCGTCAAAGTTTGGCGGAACAAAAAGAATAATAATAATAATAATAATAATAATAATAATCAGAAGAAATACAGTAAGGTCTTTCCCTTTAGTAAAAGGAAAGACCTTAATAATAATAAACAGAAGAAATACAGTAAGGTCTTTCCCTTTTGTAAAAGGAAAGACCTTAATAATAATAATAATCAGAAGAAAACCAATAGGTCTTTCCACGGAAAAGTGGAAAGACCTAATTACCCTTAATGTTTGTGGTTTAAAGAGGCGTATACAATACCCAGAATTTTAAGAATTGATAAATGAATTTAGTATCTTGTGTTTTGTAGAAACAAAAACTGACGATTTTAGACGTTATAGAATTACCAGGTTATAAATTTGTAATGAAAAATAGATCTCACTTAAACAGAGTAAAATCAGGTGGAATTGTACTTGGTTTTAAAGAATCATTATCTGATCATATTTCTGTTGTTGAAACAGACAGTAAATATATTCTATGGTTTAAAATTGACAAACATGTAGTTAAACTACAACAAGATATTTTGTGTGGTATTGTGTATATTCCGCCTGAAAATTCTGTATATTGTGTTGGTGATCCATTTAGCGAAATTGAAAGTGAATTTTTGAATTTTAGTATAAGTCATGACAATATATGTCTTTTTGGAGATTTTAATGCTCGAACTGCAGAAGAGTCGGACTTTGACGTCGTTAATTTTGAAGAATTTTCAGAAAATGTTAGACATTGAAAATGAGGGTGTTTGTACTTTAGATGAGTTAAATATAAATCATTAAGGAAAAGTATGGATCACAAAAAAAAAAACAACTTTGGTAACTTGCTACTTGAATTTTGTAAGAATAACAATATGTTTATCCTAAATGGAAGAATGTGTGAAGACAAAGGTCTGGGTAGTTTTACATGTAAAAACACCAGTGTAGTTGATTACAATATTGCTTCCCCAAATTTTCTTAAGCTGGTTCAAAATTTTTCAGTATTAAATTCTAGCGTTTTATTTTCGGATATTCATAATCCGCTGTCGTTAAAGATTACTTGTTATGAAAAACAAAACAACGTCAGTCATGATGATGAAGTGCTTGAGGAGAAGATTAAGAGATGGGAAAATGAACAATTAGACACCTTTATTAGTAACATTGATAGACTTAAAGTAAATGAAATACTAGCTCAATTAACGGAAATGGTTATACTTAAAGTAAATGAAATACTAGCTCAATTAACGGAAATGGTTGAAAATACAAGTGAAAACTCAATTATTAATAAAGTTGTTGAGGATGTATGTCATTTACTTACAAATGCGGCAAAGTCTACATTCGGCACATTTACTAAAAGACGTAAGCATACACAAAATATAAAAAACTCAAAACCATGGTTTGATAGCGAATGTAAGGAAGCTAGAAAAAAGTTTCGGTTAGTAGACGAAAACTTAAGCGAAACCATACTGACGACAAAGTGAATGAAACAAAGAAACTAGAAAAGAGCTACAAGCGAGTAATGGATAAGAGCATTCGTAAACATAGAAAGAAAATTAGACACAAGATAGAAAACTTAAAATCGATTAACCCGAAAGAATACTGGAAAATTTTGAACGGTGGTAAAAGGGGAAACAACCCATGTGTACCTATTAATATTTTGTTTGATTATTTTAAGAATTTAAATTTAGGAAATTCTAAAGATGATGAGATTGTTTTAGAAAATCAGAACAATGTAAAAAATTTAAATGTTATATTAAACTCACCAATTACAGAAGAGGAAATTGAAAAATCTTTGAGAAAGTTAAAAAATAATAAATCCTCTGGTGATGATATGATTGTAAATGAATATTTAAAACACTCTTTTAGTGTTATGTCACAGGTGTTTGTGAAACTTTTTAATATTATATTTGACAGTGGAACTATTCCTGATAATTGGCTTTCCGGTGATAAAATACCTTTATTCAAGAATAAAGGTAACAAACACGATCCTAGCAATTTTAGACCTATAACAGTTATAAGCTGCTTTGGGAAATTATTTACTTCTATTTTGAATTCACGTTTGAATAAATTTTCTGATGATTTTTGTTTACTATGTCAGAATCAAGCTGGTTTCAGAGAAGGTTATTCTACTACAGATAATTTATTTGTTATCTACATGCTTATTAGTATCATGAAAAATAAGAAAAAGAAACTATTCTGTACATTCGTAGATTTTGCTAAAGCCTTTGACACTGTTTGGAGAAAGGGTCTTTGGCATAAATTACTTGTGAATGATATTAACGGTAAAATGTATAATGTAATTTTTAATATGTACACTGGTATTAAATCTCGTATTGTGTATAATGGTGAAATGTCAGAATACTTTTCATGCAATATCGGTGTAAGACCGTGTGAAAATATGTCTCCTTTTTTATTTTCATTGTATTTGAACGATCTTCAACAGTTTATTGAAGAAAAAAATGTATGTGGTTTAAATTGTATTACTGATGAAATAGAGAATGAGTTTGATATCTTCTTAAAACTGTTTGTGTTATTGTACGCAGATGATACAGTGTTATTTTCGGATAATGCATCCGATCTACAGTTGCAATTAGATATATTCTTTGAATATTGCAGTACCTGGAAACTAAAAGTTAACACAAGTAAAACTAAGATTATAACTTTTTCTGGTGGTAGATTACCCAAAATTATTAACTTTATATATGACGGAAATGCATTGGAGATAGTCAATGAATTGACATATCTTGGGTTGAATTTTTCAAGAACAGGTAGCTTTATGAGTGCTAAGAAAACTTTAGTTAGAAAAGCATATAAAGCAATGTATGAAGTATTGAAAAAGGGGAGGTTGCACAACTTGTCAGTGAAATCACAATATGATCTTTTTGATAAAATTGTGAAGCCAATTCTCCTGTATGGGTGTGAGATTTGGGATTTCAGTAATACTGATATTATAGAAAAAGTGCACTTAAAATTTTGTACACTATTATTAAACCTTAAGAAGTCGACACCGAATTTTATGATTTATGGTGAACTTGGTATTTATCCCATGTCTTTATATATACAGCTGCGTATGGTTAATTTTTGGTCAAAAATGGTAAATGGGGATGATAACAGGATTGCTAAAATACTATACAAATACATGTTCTTGAAAAGTTCTGACAACCAATTTAGGTCAGATTGGTTGAAATACGTTAAAGATATATTAGATAAGTGTGGATACAGCAATATATGGTTGTCACAAGGAAATTTTAATCCAAAGTGGTTGGGTATTAGTTTAAAATAAAAGTTATTTGATCAGTTTCAACAGAAATGGAGAGCTGATATTGACTTTTCGTCAAAAGGTTTGGCCTACAAATTGTATAAACAAAATTTTGAATTTGAGGAATATCTGAATATTTTGAGTGATAAAGATAGAATAACATATTGTAGATTTCGAACGGGTAACCATAAGTTACCAATCGAAACTGGTAGATGGAATAAGATTGAGCGAAACCTTAGATATTGTAACTTATGTCACTGTAACGAGATTGGTGATGAATTTCATTACACTTTGCAGTGTAGTTCTTTGGCAAATTTTCGATCCCATTATTTGGATACTTTTTTCTTGCACAGATGTAACATACTAAAATTTGAAAAACTATTTCAGTTAAAAATTAAAAATAAGTTGAAAAAGCTGTGCAAATTTATCAGGGTTATAACTTTTCAAGTGAGTCTTCCTGGTTAATCACCACTCTTCGCTACTATACTGTTTATTTTATTTTATTTGATATTTTCATCTCATCTTGTCATGTGTGTTTGTGTTATGTTATATAACTTTTGATGAACTTCTTTGTACCATTTTAATTTTATGGTGTTTGAGAAATAAAGAATCTTGAATCTTGAATCTTAGTCGTGAGTTGTTGCTGTGTAAACCCAATCCATAACCTTGTGTGAAATCATATCCGTAATATTATACCAGAGATTTTAGAAGCAAAATAAGAAAACTTCTGCTATAGCGAGCATTGTTAGACTTTGCATATATAGTTAATTACATCATGAAATGACTTTGTCACAATTTTACTTTACACATTTTAAATCTACTTCAAATAAACTGATCACATTATTGAAAGACGTGCATGAAATCAATGTTCTCGTCCCATAGTGTATTTTGATGTTTTGATGTTATGAAATATTCAGGATTGCACGTGCTCGCCATAGCTGTGTAACAGCAATACGTAGGAATATTATAAAAAAAAAACATAACCAACGAACAACTGTGATGTTAATCGATTGGGATAGAACGCATAGTTTTGTATAATTAAAGGGTTGTTAAAGTGTGTACATGCGTACATAAAATGTGCTTTAGTCACCTTTTTACAACCCTTTGAAAGTAAAACGAGAATCACTCATTTTTTAATTGTGAATTAATTTGTAATCAGGCATGTTACTTTGCAGGTTTTTGTTACATTTCAGGTGATGCAATGACGTACTTTGGCTTCATATGATCATACATCATCTTAATTATTTTGGCATTTGTAACCATTGATAGGGGTCGACACTGTATTCAAAAATAATTTTTCAATAAATACCAAATTCTTACACCCAATACCTTAAAATAATTTAGTTCATAATTATAGTTAATTAAGACCTTATCAAAATGACATCCAATTCCGTCCGATACAAATGTCATCAAGATCTCGTTATAATCTCACCACAATCTCCTGATCACGCGTATAGATACGAGTATCTGGTAACCGACTAGACCGTCAACAATGTACCTCTGGTAAAATGATACAGCCCTCTTTGAAACCAAATATCTGTTGGTTTTTGTAAAAATCATACGCAAGGTTAATCACACAAATGTTATTTACTGCCGCTTCGCGTTTGAATATACATTAGCGAAAATCAAATACGGCTTAGTTTACATCCTTGCGGGAAAATCATTATGAAACGCACACAAGGATGAGCGCTATTGTTTTTCCTTAATGTATGTTATATGTTAATTCAATTAATTAATTGACCGCATTTCATCTGCTGTTTTTTGTTCATTTTTTTTGCCAGACGAAATGTCAAAATTTTAGATCATCTTTCTTGCTAATACATATGCAATTCTTAATTGTTTCATGTTGTATAAAAATGAATGGTACATACATAATAAAAAAAAAATAGTATATATGTTGATAAATAAATAAATTTAAAATCACTTATTAAAACTGACAGCGAATATTTGTTACGATATTGTTACCAGTGATAACGCATTTGATACTTAAATAAAATTAAACATACTATAGATGTTGATAAATAAATAAATTTAAAATCACTTATTAAAAATGACAGCGAATATTTGTTATGATATTGTTACCAGTGATAACGCATTGCAAAGCCAATTTACAAATTGACTTTTACCATTTGATATTCACCATAGTTTTTACAAGCATGAAATACTTTATTGTCTGTGCACCGCCTGTATTACCAATTAGTAGGAAAAAAATTCCATGAAGATTTTGTTAGAAGGAATTCAGAAAACTCGCCTAATAGTTTCTCTGTATTAATGTCAAACGATATTGCAATCCGCGTTGAATTATCATTATTTAAAAAAAGGAAACAAAAATAGCAATTGGGATAATTCATGTTATATTTAATAATTTCCTGATATCAAAGAGAGTTACTGTACAACTAATAAAACGTATAGAGACAATTATCATCGGATTTAGTTGCTGGCTTAATCGTGTGTATTCGAATTAATAATAAAGCCTGGATCACGAAGATGAAAGAAGCATGTAAAAAGAGTTTGGAGAAATATTAGCCAGTTTCTTTTTGATATTGACATTCTAGTTTGATTTTATTCAAGAAGTATATAAAACGTTCTCATGTGTAGTTCTGGTATACATCAGGATCAATTAAACTCTTTGTCTACAGTAACTTTACTATTGGTGGAACCAGTCATGTAAAGAAATGATGGGAAAATGATTTGTACAATAGAATTCTAAAATCGGTAAATGGAGAGTGGGTGTCCCCCTCTTATATACGTCTAATACGATTTTCTCTACTCTATAATTTCATATGTTGACATATATAATTGTACATTGAAATTCGATCAATTGATTGAATATTTAGATACGATAAAAATATTAATATGTGCAACAAATTGGACAAGTAAGATCTTTAATCGCTTGTGTGATTTCAGTTCGATCTGGAGAAATTAAAGGATAACTATCCTATAACTTCAATTCCGATATTCCCATTGGTGAATGTCGCAGTTTTTGATAGCTAATTGTCAAGTTTTAGTTAATTCAATTTTGTCATTGTCTGCATCACGTTTTGGGATGTATGATGCTCTACTGGAATTCCCATGTGGAGTGTATCGTTTCAGATAACGCATAGGTAACGATCAAAGGCGTTATTGTACATTTTTTGTTGCCACGTGCTCGGAAATATATCGTTCTGGGATTCTGCATTACTTGATAAGTTAACAAATCGAATTTAATTGATCTTATATATTGGAGAAATGAACTTGATTCAACAACAAATAATCAGAAAACTTTACGGTGGAATAAAACAGCAACCAGTTAAGTAATAATAATAATATTCAAAGTACCTGAACAAAACACGTGTTAAAATAGAAGGAGGTATCGAATGACAAACAATGAGTAGTGTTTGTGGTAGAATGTGGCATTTTGCAGTTTCAAAAAGTGTATTATAAATTGGACTGTATGAGGATATTTGAAGTAAGCATTGGGGAGTATGCTACCCCTAATTCATTATGATATCACCTGAGAGGAATATTTTATGTGTTTTCCTGATCTGGTTGACATTGAGGTGTGCTAATTGTCTTCCTAAAGAAATCACTGTGGGTAAGTAATCTTGAACTTTATCTAATTTTTCTACTCTTGAACTCACTCTAATCAAAAGATCCAACTACCTTTTTGTACACTTTTATTTATATGTATGTGGTTCAGATGACAATAAATTGCAATTTGGTATGGCCCTAATCCGTATATTGTATTTTACGATGAAACAATAATTTAATCTTTTTCTTCGTCCCATTGTTACTTCTTATAATAACAGTTGTAAATATTTACACTTTTGTGTCCAAACCTAACCTAAAGCTCGTAAACCATTATTCTTCATTGGTTAAATATTTTGACTTCCACACATTTTTTGGTTTAAGGATTACAAATATAAAACAATTTCTAACAAAATCATTCTCAAAACTTTATAGAATAATAACAATAACACATTGAAACGAATTGAGATGGCCCAAAGGAAAGTACAAACGACCAGTTAACTTATAGTCAGTACATGTAGGTCACAACTGTTATTGATATGTATACATCAATTCAATCGTAGAATGTTTAGACTACAAACATGACACACTATTTCTTTTCTCTACTCCTGAAAGTTATACAAGATTCATATCGTACATTTCTCCCTTTCTCATAAATACAACATTAACAACACGGGGGATTAGATAATGTCGATTGAAATTAATGTTACTACTAGATATAAAGAAATTTCTCTTTCTTGTGGAGGCCATTAATTTTGTAAAAGAAAATCCGTACATTATTTTTCAGTTTCATAATAACAAAAATCAACAATTAAATAAAAGTTTCGTGTGGTCAACAAACGAATACTTATAGTCTTTTGAATAAAATATTTAAAAAATCTTCCTTCCTGAAGTAGAATGTACTTTTCTTATACTATACATTGTACCACACACTGACGCAGTCAATGTATTAATAGTATCGTGTTAAGAATAGGTTTTACTATTATACTCATCAAAAGTTTTGTTACTTTTACAATGTTTGCGACAAAGTGAATCCATCTATTTATCACATATCAAGATACTTTCTATCGTATCATGTAATGAAACTGTAACAAAATTTCCGGATTTGCTACTACATGTGTATTTGCTAATTGTATGTCCTTGGAATGGCCTTATTTTCCTTTAGAACATCTTAAACACATAACACTATAATAAACTAGCTCTAACCACAACCTAACCCTAACCTAGAACAAACCTAACCGTACCTTTACTATAAGAGTACCTTTTCAGTAACATCAGGGAACCTAAAGTAAGAGAAGACCATTGAAAACCAACGATGACATTGTATTACTCATTTAGCCACTATATGAAAATGCTCACACTAAAAAAACAAGAATGTGTCAAAGTACACGGATGCCCCACTCGCACTATCCTTTTCCATGTTCCATGGACCGTGAAATTGGGTAATTATCTAATTTGGCATTAAAATTAGAAAGATCATTTCATAAGCAACAAGTGTACTAAGTTTCAAGTTGATTGGACTTCAGCTTCATCAAAAACTACCTTGACCAAAAACTTTAACCTGAAACTCCCACTTTCATTTTCTATGTTCAGTGGACCGTGAAATTGGGGTCAAAAGTCTAATTTGGCTTAAAAATTAAAAAGATCATCTCATAAGCAACAAGTGTACCGAGTTTCAAGTTGATTGGACTTCAGCTTCATCAAAAACTACCTTAACCACAAACTTTAACCTAGACGGACGAACGGAACCACAGACGGACGGACGAACGGAGCCACAGACCAGAAAACATAATGCCCCTCTACTATAGTAGGTGGGGCATAATAAGGAAACCCAAGGTTGTGTGAATACTTGAATATACGCGATGAGATATAATGAACAAAACCGGGCATATGTAAAGCAACGCAAAATCCAATGAAAAGTTTAAACGAGAAGAAAATAGTACATCTCAGATTTAGATTAACTAAAGTCTATTTTCTAACTATCCACGCATGTGTCTTTCTAAAACTGAACTTCTGTCATGACTGTCGGGAATATCTGACAAATGTCAGCTCGACTTATGGATAAGAATGCGTTGATGTCAAAATAACATTCCATTTTAAGGTTAATTTTGGGTATATATTTCATTTGCATGTTTTAAATATTAAAGATGAAAATATACATCATAAAATATACCAAAAACACAATATATAATAATTCCAAAAATGTTTTACCAACATAATGACTAAAATTATAGTTATGTAAATTAATGAGGTAAAACATAGATGTGTATCTAAAGTTTAAAAAAAAAAAACAATGCACACAAGTTTATTTTGTCAAAACTATCACATTTTGGTGCTATGTTGATTGTGACTATTCCATTTTATACGTCCACAATCATTACAACTAATCAAATGTCGAGAAAGGTCTTATTAGCGACTTACTAGACATATTTATTTCAATAGGAAGTACACACAGTAGAAACTAATACAGACAATGTTAAACTTGAGGTCTATGGGGACCTCTCAAAGTTACAATCTTTTATTAACACAAAACTATCGATGGCGTTAATAATTTCAAAGAGCAAAGCTTATCAAGCGATTATATATATTAACTTTGTTCATTAACTGTGATCCATTCTTACGTATAAGAAATTTATAAATGCAGCCTTTTTAAATATTCATTTAAACTATTGTTGCTCAAGCATATTTTCCCAGACTTCAGAATCTCACGAGGGACAATACAACGTCTGTCATTTCCGATAATGTGCGAATTGTCCATCCATTCGACTGGATTCAATGTAATTTTTTACGCAACATTGTACCAGTTTTATGTAGCACTGATGAACGATGTAAGCTACAACAAAATACTGACAAATTCCAAAATTAACATTGTCATGCATTTGTTAATAGTTTCATTAGTATATAGTTGAAAGTGTATGTTTAAAATCATTAAAAAAAATTATTAAAAAATCAATTATTATTGCATTCTTCAAAATAACACCTTTTAATTCAAACATAAATTTCGTTTCGTTCACCTGATCGGCGTTTGGTCCGTTTTTGTATATAGTTATTTTGGTTTATTCGTTAACAAAGTGTGTTGATCTCTAAATATGATTATTGCCTTGACTTTTGGACCTCTGGAACTAGATTCAAACCAAGTCAAACCAAATATTTGACCATTTGTACTTGTTGTTTCTCTGATAAACATGCCACATTCAGCATTAACAAAAATAATATATTGGTTGATAAAGGTTAGAATAAGATGTTCGAGCTCGGTACATTCCTTCTTGACTTGTGGACTAGCACGTCGAAAATGCGGTCCAGAATATCGACCTAGTGCAAAGCAGGATTCATATTCACATCATATCGATATGTGCATTGTATTGGCAATGCCTGGTATGTATGTAATAATTGAACTCGGAATTTGAACATGACTCCATCTCCCGTACCATTCTCTTTTCTTCATTAAAGTAGAGACATTAGATATGCGAACTCTTCATAAGGCTTTTCAACGTAAAAAATAAAATACTTGTGTAAGAAATTTATACGTATATTTGATAATTCAAGATGCAAAGTTTTTGTGTACTTTAAAATGTTTATACAGAAAAAAACATTATCTTTCAACTTTAATCGTGTTTTTTATATTCTTAACGACCATTTATACTGTCAAAATTTGAAATCTAAGAAATGTTTAATATTATATCTGAAGATAACATAACTGCAGCATGTTGCAGCTTTAAATCAATAGTTAGTTTCTTGAACAACAAGGTCGGGTTTGCCCTCATTATCTTCTAATGTTCCAATTTTTCTTTGATATCCAAATTTATCAATTTTTCCTTTTATCATTTACGTAAATCTCTTTTAAGTATTAGTTTGAAGTAGCTTTGAATAGAATATAAATCTTTAATATTTAATTTGTATTTGAGTGGTAATCGGTAAATTTTACGATAATTTGAGCACTCTTATACAGACAAATTGAATACATATTGTTGACATTTATGTTTATATAAATGTTATTCAAACAAGTTTATGATTTAAAAGATTATAAAACAAGTCCACTTAGAATAACAGTTGTCAAATAAAATGATATTTAAACATTTTAGAAGTATTTTACGAGTAAACAATAAAGCCTGCAATTATATTTTTTGGTTTGACTAAGCATAAATCACAACATCGGATTTGTTCAAAAATTTCTTTCAATAGATACAAATAAAATCGGCAATGGAAAATGTCGAAATCTTCAAACTTCAGATAAGAAATGAACGACTTTCTTTTTCCCGTTTACAACCTATTAAATTTTCAAATTGCAAAAAAATATCTCGTTTAATTCATTCGCCAGAGGACCATTCTAAATCCGTTCAAATGCTTTAAATGTGGTAAGTTTGATATTGATTCCAAGTTTTGTTGGCGGAAAATGCATATCTGTTTAATATAGCAACAACAAACAAGAAGACCTACTATTTCTTTCATACACTACTTTTAACAATAAGAAGATGTGGTATGATTGCCAATGAGAGAACTCTCGTGAAGAAACAAAATGATATATAGAAAACCGTACAGTCTTCAACACTGAAAAGTTCATACTGCATATGATAGTCGGCCATAACAGGCAGTGAAATGACAAATGTAAAACAATTCGCTGATTTATGTATAAAATAATGAACGAAAAAAAAAAATATGTTACACAGCAACAAACAACAACCACTGAATTACAGGCTCCTGCTTGGGACAGGCTCATATAGAATTTGTGTGTGTGTGGAGGTGGAGGGGTTTAACTCGTTTGAAGGCGCGTACCCTCTCCTAACTTGGAACAAATCAAACTTTCAGTAAAGAACAAGGGTAGTACGCTTTATTTAACTTCTATAATCTGACAAATACCTGATTCGATTCTGCTACACTATCTAACTTTATATCTTGAAATTTTTGAACGCATTATTTTACTTCACCAATTTATCTTTACTAAAAAAAAGACTTCTTGCAACTTTTCGGTTCGTGTCATAGTTCATCAAGATCTTTTCATCCAAAGCTTGTATTTTTAAAATAGCTCTTGTTAAAAAAAATCGTAACACTTGCCAGGGTTGCGTTCAATTTTGGGGCGGCTACGAAGGGCTACTTAAATTTTCGTCTACTGAACGAGTAGCTATCCTAGTTGCTATCAATATCTTTTCAGCAGCTAGGCTAGTTACACGTTCAGTAGTCATAAATCTGCGTAGCCCTACAGTTGTTGCTGCTACGATATTGAACGCAACCCAGAACACTGCATGGTCAACACGTGAGTGTGTTCTGATGTTATAACATGTCGTAATGCAGACACATTCAAACAATATAAAGCCGTTTTTTTTTTAAACCAACGATTAGTGATATTAGCGGCATAGTCCATTGGTTTCGTTTGAATAGTGAAATGAAATAGTTGAAACTTATTTGGCGTAATTTGCGTACCATTCTTCTTTCAAATGATTAATTGAGAAGGTTATGCACTTTTTACTGTTACTTCAAACGAATTCTATATGCATCAATAATTAAAACATCGTTCAGGCAAGTCATTCATCTACTTAAGCGTGACTCTGGTGACATTTAATTTTGTGTAAGTTGGATTAAGCAGAAATAAATATTGAACAAGCATAAAAACTAACAGAAAAAAAAAAAGAATGGTTAATGCTTTTATTGAGACATTTTGATATTAACATTCTGTTGATGAAAGGAGTGTTGGATGTGACACAACCAATACAATTTTAACGCAACATTGAGGAATTCGCGACATAATGAAAATTGTGATTATAAGAAAATATTATAAATCGTAGACATTGAGCAGTAGTGTTAAACCGAAAACGGGGTACTGATGATAACAGGGCGTGATCTCAGGTTTAGACATTTAAATACTGGGATTTATTAGTACGTCATACAAGTTTTACTTGCGATCAACCCCTGTTAATGGTAAGGTTCGTTTTGCTAAATCTAGAGTTTTCTGTGCAGGGTTTTCGATTGTGTTTCGTTTGGCTTTTTTTCGACTGACATTTTTTATTGTCCATTTGTCTGTTTAGTCCATATGCTGATTTGTACATCCCCCCCAATATAATCGTTTCGGCCAAGGAAAAAACTCTTAGGAATGAAAAACTCATAGTTGAAGGTCGTACGGTGACCTATTGTTGCTAATCTTCTATCATTTGTTCTCTGGCGGAGAGTTTTCTCTTTGGCAATCATACCAAATGTTATGTTTATAACAATATGCACCAAACTTGAAACTCGTAGCTGAGAACCATACATTAAACAACTGGTGCTAAACTAAGAACTTGGCTTTTGAATTATCCACAAAGTTCAGTCAATTCGCTAAAATCCATCTTTAAGTACACTTTTATTTGTGATACATATGAAACTTTATGAATGGAATTAGCTGTTCAATGTAAAATCACATGTTCTGTGATATTAGATACTGTTTTATTATTTCCAGTGGATTGGAAAAAAAGATAATTTTATATTCGCTTGTAAGATTTTCTGATTGTTTGATATCAATTTTTTATCAACCGAAACTAATTATTAATACTGTCTGGAACAACATGTTTAAAGCTGATTTGTCCAGATAGTTTAAATCATTCATGGACAATGAGTTTGACGCTTATAAGGAGGTTGATGAGGGGTTATTACGGATAATACAAAGAGTAGAAGGATGGAGTAGAATATTAATTGAAACACTCATAATTTAAGCACTCTCAAATAGCAAAATCTTAATTATACTTCAAGAGTCTTCATTTGATAGTATGCCTTAATTTTTCCAACTTTTACAAGATATTTCCACAATTTATGGAAGGATTAAGAATAACTGGTGGCTACTATTAAACACTTTATAGGTTTTTGTTAACTTTTTAAGTTGAAAATCCACATAAATTTAAATATGACGTACATTTCGGTTATAATTATATATTTCTATATAGAATTTTTGATATTCTGCTTTAGGCCAAATAAAATTATACTTCGATAAATTTTCAGATCTAAATAAACTGTCAAATGACAGTACCATGCACTGATTACCATGTGAAGGCGGATTAAAGTAAGAATTACCGCGCCAGTAAAAAGTCTAGGATCTTTTAATGCGGACTTTCATTCAAATGTAAGACTGTGATGAACATCTCAATCCTAACAAAAATGTCAAAACGAAATTCTACAAATAGACCAAGAAGCAATATAATTTATCAATCGGTTCGTTGTAGGTTCTTACATATTTATTCTCAGAAGGACAACAGAAAAAACTCTTTTTTTGTCCTTTTTTTTTTGTTTTAGCTCTTCAGCGTTTATAGTGTGTTTTGCACTTTCGAATACTGTACCCTCGAACATCACCAAAGAGATATTAATAGTCAAATTGTGCATCTGGAACAATAAAAATGGTACTGTTAATGCTTTTACAGTCCGACATCAGTATACAGATACTTTATTTACAAATAACATAACTGTCATGTACGTGATATAGTTCGTACAGTAAATATCACTTTTGTCAAAAAAACCAATATGATTATAGTGCCTTTCTAATTCCCTATAAAGATGTCTACATCCAACGATAAGACAAACGGGATATAGATATGCAAAACTAGAGACTAAAATAGCCAACTTCATCCCATAAATAAACACATAACAATTGAGCAGGCAATAGATTGGCTTTAAACAATGTACCAGAAAATATCATTTGACTTAATTCATCAAAATAAAGTACCTCATCTCCGTCGACCTATCATTTTTGTCCGGCTAAACCAATTTCGGTCAGCTAATTGGTAATTGACTAAAGCAATTTTAAACATTCTGACATTTAAAGAATGTTTGTTTGTGTCTGCCGTTTAAATGTTAATAACTGGCTGTCATTTGTGTGCAGTATCGAACATAAATAAAAAGTATAAGTATTTTAAAAACTTCCAACAAGTGAGACTAAGTGACCACTGTCAATTTGACATATCACATAAGAAGTGGTATGATTATCAGATATACAGCTACATATCCTCCAGACCAAACGTGTAAAGTTGTGAATATCCGCATGTCACCTTAGTATACGCTTTTCAGCAAGGAACAAGACTAATACAATGTATATTAATATATAAAAAGGCCACAGGCTGGATGAAGAGCTCATCTAACCTTGGGCATGGTTGTTAAAGCACAACATAAGAACACAATTTACAATCGACGGGAAATGACTCGAATTATTAATTCGGAAACTAACTAAATACAAAAAAACAACAAAAAACAAAACAAAAAACGAACGATTTGACTAAACGGTGTTCGCAGTAATTAAAAGTAAGTTCAATGTCGATTTTCAACTATTTAGTAAATGAATATACGATTTCCTAGATTCAAAATGTCAATTGGATCAACTCCAACGTACTGGGTTAATTTTATAAAGCAATTGTTTCCCACTGAAATAAATATTGAAATAGCTAGGAGACAACGAAGGCGGAGATATATGATTTCAAAGTGTATCCGATGACAATTTACAAACTGGTCGTTTCCACCTCCGCAAATATAATCACGAATGATGTATTGTGCATATTCCAAAAGGAACAATTTTTCAACAAAAAGTCAAGACCGTCCGGCATTGTAAATTACATGAGACGTGACTCGTTAAGGACATCTGCACCAATCGAAAGTTCAACTTAATGTCATTTCAAATATACGACGCAATTTCAATTCGACCAATGATATCTAATTAGAATAAATTCTAATTAATAATTTGCACGATTTAGTAACTTCTATGTCATTTTAGTAGTCTAAGGAGTGAATTATACTAGATGGTTTATCCTATTCTTATTAAAACACATAAAAAAGGCACAGCATTTCAACATCATTTTACTTTGATGTCCAGATAAAGAAGGAACTTGAATGTTTACCGTTTGAGATATGTGAATACGTCTTTATTAGCTTAAACTTCATCAATTTATTCCATCACTATATAGCAAAATATCTGGAACTCCTGTCGATGAACATCTTAAATTATTAAATAAGTCCATCGATATATCATAGCCTTGTCATATCTAAACGATGTTAAAAACAATCACCACAGTTTTTAATGTGGTACATGTATACATCTTTAACTTATATCTCTATTCAAAATATTCAATTACAATTTAAATTCATTAAACAAGCTGAGAAACAATAAACATCACAGAGTTATTGACTTCCGCAAGCAAAGTAATCTTTTGTGAAATATCCCTGAAGGCAAGGAAAACCTTTGTAGGAAGAGAAACATTGGCACATATGAAGAGGCGTATGTTATAATTAATAGTATGTGAGTGCGTTATTTAGATGGTAGTGGTATTAAATTAGATAAAACAATGAAACACTCCTTCGATTTAAAAGTCATGAGCCGAAAGAGTTAGGAGTTACACATTATTGAAAAAAGTCACTGCATCGAGCTGCCATACATAGTATAATTAATCTTTCTGTTAATATATGTATGCGGTATCAATCGTGTTGTGGGTCAATGGCAATTGCAAATTGGTAAAAAGCCACATTCAATAATATAAAATGTTTAAAAGAAGAAAACGATGACTGGACTGTGTATACGACAACTGTAACGTGTCTTTTGAGTGGATATGCAAGAACTAAATACTTTTTATTATAATAGATTTGTAGGACTCGGAGGTGTGATGGGGACGCTGAAGTGCAATGGTCACGCCGAAGTGCGATGGTCTACGCCGAAGTGTGATGGTTTTCAAATACAACGTTATTACAAAATCTCTAAATTAAATGCAAGCAGGAGCAGAAGATGATTTGTAGCTGAAAATTTCATACGTTCAAAGAAACGGAAATAAAATGAAACGAACGATTCAAGTCCCAAACAGTTTTGATCATTGTGTGTGGAGGTTACCAAAATATGTAAATCAATGGGAACAAGGCGGCTAAAGGATAAGATGATCTTGGTCTCTAGATGAGCGTACCAGTGTTCGGAACTACAAACTGTATGCCGGAAAAGTTTTGTACGACAAGTAAAATGTCTTGATATTATTATTAATTTTGACTTTTTTAAAGTATCATTCAATTATAAGTATTTTTTTTCGTTATCTCAAATAGCGATAATTTTGTTTTATTCAGCGCCTTGAGATGAAACCTGCTTTGTAAAAAAAAATCACACAATCTCAGTAATTTGATTGTGCTTACAATATTAATCTTCTGGATAGGCAAAAAATAAACCCGATTGGTCCCAACTTGGTCCTGAGTGGAGAAGCAGCTAATAACCTGCTATGAGTCAATCATAAACAAACTGTTATGATATCAGATAAATGGATGACTGGGTGTTGTGAGCAATTTCTTAGACATGATATGACAAAAACAAGTTACTAGTATATTTGATCAAATAAGTTGGATCCTACTTAGTGAATCAATTTGTATAATCGCACTTCAACACGCAATATAAAGACTTATCTCGAAAACAACATCGGTGACTCCAATTTGTTTCGCTTAAAATTTCAAAATAAGTATAATCTATCTTTATGCAAAATTTCAATGATTTATTATTAGTAGACCAACTATAAATAGTGTGATTTCCCTTTAATCTCAGCCACCCAGTGTATTTTCTGATCCCATACTGCTGTCTGCTAATATAAGCGGATAATTAGCATATTAAAAATTAAAGTCTTTGGTTAAACCTGAACAGAAATAAAAACTCGATCAGTCAAATATGAGGCTAGCACGCTAACCACTACACCTCCACAAATAGGATTCCAACTTCAGACCGTCGCATTTAGCTAGAATAAACAACGTCAAAATTAGACCATCGCACTTCAGCGTACCCACAAACACACTTCAGCGTACCCACAAACACACTTCAGCGTTTCTAACAACAAGTTAGCGTCACAACGTCACAATCGCACTTCAGCGTTTTAACCAACGCACTTCAGCGTAGACCATCGCACTTCAGCGTGACCATCGCGGTTCGGAGTACCATCGCGATTCCGAGTCCTACAGATTTATTTGAATGAAAGTGCGTTGATCGACTAACAAAAAATGCGCAGTATAAACTTGAGTTTTAATACCCATACCAACACATAATGAGTAAGACCACATAAGACTATTTCATTTTATAATGTTTGATCAAATTTATCTTTACAAATTATTTCATATTGTTTGGTATTATTTTCAATTGCTATAAGTATAAAATAAATCAAATATTTAACTGATAACTCTTTATATGAATGATGTCTAGACCGGTGCTTTGCTTTTGCGACAATTGACATGAAATTTGTACTGAAATTTGACATTACAAAGCATTGGCGATCTTGTATTAATGCTAACGGAAGTTAATGCATTGGCTGGTGGTATCAACACTTTAACTGAATTATGAAAGAAAGAATACTGAATCAAAATGGATAAAGTAAATTATAAACGTGTGAAATTGGGTTATCGATATTCTCGATTGACAATTATCGTAGATCAGAAAGATACGATACAAAATTAGATAATATGAAAATATAACACAATTATAGCTGTCTAAACAAAAACATGCATGATTATTAGTTTTGACAGCTTATCAGTGAATTTCAACCTATTCGTAGCAACAAAAAAAAAAAAAAAAAAAAAAAAAAAAAAAAATCAACTTTGATTAAGAAGTCGCGTAATTGTTTGATTGAAATGACAAACATCTATAAAATGGCAGAAACAAAAATATGTACTTAAAATACATAATTCGGGCATACGATTCAGTTTTGATCCCATATTTACAGTTTGATGAAAATTTCCATATAGGCTATTTTTTGCCTGATAAAATTAGATATGTAATAAAAAAATATACCTTCATGTGCTACTTTTTGAGTTAAATGAGGTCGAAATTTTGTATATTTTCTCAAAATTCGGATTTGGGGCCGTATTTTTCCTAAACTCAAATAGTTTTTTGTTAAATAATTTGTAATTTCTGTATTTTATAAGTATCTTAAAAATATATGCACTTTTGATTCAGAAATAACTCACATTTACCGAATGGTCATGAATTGAGAAAAAAACGGGATTTTTTTTTTTTGCTGTATATTTATCAAAATTAAAAAAAAATGCACTATTTACAGTTTTATAAAATTATGTCCACATAATCTCCCTGCAAAATGAAACAAAATGTCGTTTTAAAAAATAGGGAGCCATGCACTCGTTTTCAAATTAAATCAGTTTGAATGATAAAAATTAGTCGAAAAATGCATCTCTTCCCGATATGTCACAGTTTGACGTCGCGAAAGTAACATTTAAGGAATGACTGTAATATTTTTTCTCTCTATGAAGAAATAACATAAAAAATTGGTTCACACTGAATAACGCGCGTAGCGGGTTATTCAAGGAATGACTGTAATATTTTTTCTGTCTATGAAGAAATAACATAAAAAATATGGTGCACACTGAATAACTCGCGTAGCGGGTTATTTAACAGTGTGCACCACATTTTTTATGTTCTTTTGAATAGACAGAAAAAATATTACAGTCATTTCTTATAATTTAATTCTAAATTTCATTTTAAACCGTAGAAAACCTTGAAAAAACGTTGATGACGTCACGGTCACATGACTAAATTATGTCTATGGTCTTAAAACAAAATAACGTCAGTCAATCAGAAGACGCGTTACATCCAAAATTAAATTATTTAACAGTGTGCACCACATTTTTTATGTTATTTCGAATAGACAGAAAAAATATTACAGTCATTTCTTATAATTTAATTCTAAATTCCAATTTAAACCGTAGAAAACCATGAAAAAACATTGATGACGTCACGATCACATGACTAAATTATGTCTATGGGCTCATAACAAGATAACGTCAGCCAATCAGAAGACGCGTTACATCCAAAATTAAATTATTTTACGATAGCAACGTCATTACCTTCCCATACCTTAATGTATCGTATGCCCTTGTTTGGATGTACTTAGGTGAGGTTAGGTAAAAATTAAGAAATTAAGAAATTAAAATTGATACTATAAGCTGGTAGAGCATCAATTAAGGATAAAGATAAACTAAAAATATTGATAGGTCATGGACCTCCTTTTCGAGATATTTGAGATTTAAAATATGGCGGGAAAACTTTTAGGCTGACTCGGACTTTTACCTTATATTTGCATTGGTATTATTTGGGTCTCAAAACAAAAGAAAGAAAATCAAGAATCTTCTAAAATTTTGAAAAATGACCTTTCATGAGCTATTAGGTCTTATATGAAAAAATAAATAGGTGTTATGGGGCAAAATATTTTACATTGTATTGTATGAAAAAACACCAAGGAGTCCGAACATTTGACACAGATTCCAAAACCTCGCCCAAGTACATCCTTAAGTCTAATGTAATTGGTGTGTGTCATTCCAACGTTCTTTGTAAGGTCTTTTGTCATTAGCGAACGTCATTTAAACGTTCCATGTTAAATCTTATGATATTGTTGAAGGTCCTTCCAACGTTCCATGTTAAAACTTATGTCATTAGTGAAGGTCATTCCAGCGTTCCATGTTAAATCTTATAATATTGGTGAAGATCATTCAAACGTTCCATGTTAAAACTTATGTCATTAGTGAAGGTTATTCAAACGTTCCATGTTAAATCTTATGTCATTAGTGAAGGTCCTTCCAACGTTCCATGTTAAAACTTATGTCATTAGTGAAGGTTATTCAAACGTTCCATGTTAAATCTTATGAAATTGGTGAAGATCAGTCAAACGTTCCATGTTAAAACTTATGTCATTAGTGAAGGTCATTCAGACGTTCCATGTTAAAACTTATGTCATTAGTGAAGGTCATTCAGACGTTCCATGTTAAAACTTATGTCATTAGTGAAGGTAATTCAAACGTTCCATGTTAAAATTTATGTCATTGGTGAAGGTCATTTCAAAGTTCTATGTTAAAATTTATGTCATTGGTGAAGGTCATTTCAAGTTCTTTGTTAAAACTTATGATATTGGTGAAGATTATCAAACGTTCCATGTTAAAACTAATGTCATTAGTGAAGGTCATTCAAACGTTCCATGTTAAAACTTATGTCATTGGTGAAGGTCATTTCAAAGTTCTATGTTAAAACTTATGTCATTAGTGAAGGTCATTCAAAACTTCAATGTTAAAACTTACGTCATTAGTGAAGGTCATTCAAACGTTCCATGTTAAAACTTATGTCATTGGTGAATGTCATACCAACGATCTATAATAAGTCTCATGTCATTGATGTGTGTCATTCCAACGTTCCATGCTAAAACTTATTTCATTGATGTGCGTCATTTCAACTTACCATGTTTAAACCTATGCCAATTTGTGTGCGTCATTCTTTGTTAAGACTTGTGTCATTAATATGCGTCATTCCAACGTGCTATGTTAAGTCTTATGCCATTGATATGTGTTATTATAACGTTTTATGTTAATTCTTATGTCATTGGTGTGTGTCATTCCAACGTTTTATGTTAAGGTCGATTTGTGGTATACCGCCATCTTGGATTGTACAATCACAGTAAAAAATCAGTCTAGTTATTTGCACAAATCAGCAAATTTGGAAACAGATGTGCAATTTAATGGTTAGACTGTTTATTATATAAAGAAAACTTGTTAATTTATTGTATTATACAAAATATTTTAACAAATATCAACCGTTTTGGTTTTTAAAATCATTTTTTTCAAATGAGCCATTTAAGGGGAGATAACTCTTTTAGTACAAAATTTATACTGGGCTAATAGGGAAAAATTTTATTTTTACTTGTGGCAAGAATACAAGTTCGGTGACACCATGTCTTCTTTTTATTTTCTTAAAACATATTATGAAACCTATCTTCTCACAATTTATTTCAAAATTATATCTCATAGAATTTTTTTTATGCTTTCTTATGTGTTTTTTCATGAACAAACTAACCAAATTTAGGCAATTTTCAACGACTCATAGCTTGGAAAATAGCACGGTGACCCATACTTTTTATTATATTTTTGAAAAAAAGCATAGTAAAATCTTCATTTTGGCAAATTATAAGAAAATTCTGTCTCAAAAAAATTTTTACTTATGATCTACCTTAAGTCTTATGTCATTGGTGTGTGTCATTCCAACGTTTTATGTCAAGTCTCATGTCATTGTTATGGTTCAATCTAACGTTTTATTTTAAGTCTCATTTTATTGGTGTGTGTCATTCCAATGTTTTATGTTAAGTCTCATGTCATTGGTGTGTGTCATTCCAACGTTGTTTGTTAAGTCTCATGCCATTGTTATCGGTCAATCTAACGTTTTATGTTAAGTCTTATGTCATTGTTATGGGTCAATCTAACGTTTTATGTTAAGTCTTATGTCATTGGTGTGTGTCATTCCAACGTTGTATGTTAAGTCCTTATGCCATTGTTATGGGTCATTCCAACGTTTTATGTTAAGTCTCATGTCGTTGTCATGGGTCAATCTAACGTTTTATGCTTAGCCTTATATCCTTCGGTTTCCAAATAGCTCTTTTTGGAACCGATTCCTGTCCCGCAATATATAATCGTGTGCGTCATGTCATGTTGATATGTGGTTTTATTTGATTGTGATTATTTTCTATTATATCTTTACTGATCAGTAATGAAGTTTATCTTAATTGTCACCTTTGGATTGAATGTTAGTGCATAATAGATTTATGAAATTCGATAATTTTGCTACCGACGATCACTATATTAGATAATCTTTAATGCAGTAGGTATGGAAGTGAAGTGACTTAGAATAACATGGCATAAACAAAACTGAATTCTTTAGATAGGCCCATTTTCATTGAGTTTTAATAACCGATACTTTTTTTTAATTTCTAAATGCTTCTGTATGAGTTATAACAGCATGAACTTAATTATTTCCTTATAAAAGAGTTTTCCAGGTTAATCGTCTCTAGGAATGCTTCGAGATAAAAAAAAAACAAAAAAAAAACAAAAAAAAAAACAAACAAACAAAAAAAACCAATTAAACACATTCAGAAATCCCTATTTAAGAATTATAACGACATAATAGCATTAATAAATATAACTAGAAAAATGATTAATCGTTGTTTGCTAAATTCGATTGGCAACTATTCCATGCATGTTAAAGGCGAGACCATAACTATTTCATGCATGTTAAAGGCGAGACCATAACTATGTCATGCATGTTAAAAGCGAGACCATAACTATTTCATGCATGTTCAGGACTAGACAAAAATTAGGACAATTTGTAGGTTCCGCAGTAGGGATAAGACTGATGAAGTACTGGAATGCTGCGTAACAAACATAGAAAGAGCGTAGACTCATCTTTACTCGAAGCATAGTAGCTGATGTCTCTCTTCTGGTCGGACACGGAGCTCTGCGAATTTATACATCGTAAAGAACCATTCAGCCACGTCGGCAAGTGTTTTACTACATGTAAGACAAAGACCAAGGGATCCCTAAAAATTCTCGATAACCATAGGATGCATTTTTGTGCGATTCTTCCAATTGGTATTTTTATATTACAGTTCAACCACACCGTACAACTTTTTGACTGACACGGAAAAAAGTGTTGTAAAGATTTTTGCTGATTGAAACCTGATTTTAAAGCAAAGCAAAATAAAAACCAATAAATCAAAGAATTTCAAAGACTAATATGAGAGCCGCACTTTCGTTGCTAATTCGGAATATGGATGAGCTTTTATAAAAGTTGGTTCTAGAAATGATTAAAATTACTTTGTTCGATAAAATACGTTTTTTTTCAGAAATTTCCTAATCTTTGTTAACATTGTTTTTGAAATACTCCAACATAAATATAATTGGATTTCATAAATAATGAATAAAATTTTATATGAAATGACGTAACTTATATTATCGGGGGAACTACATCATTTTGTCCATCTTACGGCAAACACGAAATATTCTATTTTTCATATTATATAATTTCAAGCAAGTTAATGTTGTAATAGGTCATATACGATACACCTACTGGGTAGAAATTTTTCTGGCATTGAATGGTGTAGTACATTCCCGAGTGGCTTTGTCCTATGATTTAGTCTTACCATACAACGCAATAATCCAATCCTATTTACTAGATTGGATTTGAACGTCCATTTTAATTGATCAGAACTGGAGAAAAAGCTGAACAAAAAGTAAAAAAAGTGGTGTTAAGTCTAAGACTTTCAAATAAGTTTTCAGATATACCTACTCCAAAATTATTTTTTTGCCAAAAGATCAATTCAAATTGCTACGTCTTTATTTTCAGACTTTTTGTTAGCCATATGTAGCTGTTATGTACCTAAGCCAAAACTATAATACTGAATTGACTTCTCATCATCGATTCAGTGGTACCAGTTTATGTTGCTCTCCTTTTAAGATTCTTTATAGTGTTTGAGAGACTTTTTGTTCGTGTTATTGCTTTTAGTCATTGGGCATGTTTCCATATTTTTTATAGACTTATGTTTTCAATTTACCTTCATTTCATCTTCTTCCATTTTTGCTATACATTTCTATTAAAAACTACTTTAGTTGTATTATTTCAAGAATAATACACATCCGACTGGCTAGTATCGTCTCCATTGATTAAGACCTATGGCTATGCCAATATCTATTTGTATAGCAATCATGAACAGATTTTCTGTGAAGTTTCACGCCAATAATTAGTTATACATCTATTTGTCAAAACTGTCTCTCTCCATAATCGGTCTCAGAAACAAATTGTCTGTAATCTAACGATAAACCACTTGTTTATCCATCTTGTAGAATTTTAAATGGAAAATAGTAAGTCTTTGATTACGTATCCAGTCCAGGAGACCAGCACAAACGTTATTTTACTGTCGGTTTGCTTCAAGCCATTTATTTGTCATTTTCAGACTAATCTTATCTCGTAGAGTTTTAAAAAAACGGTTTCTACTATAGGTAGTAATTTCTTTATGTCTGAAGTCAATGAGAAGTCAAAATTGTAAAATAATTCTCCTTTTCTTGAAAATCATGATTAAATTCATATGATTATTCTTGCGTAATGGAAATCATTTTCCCGCATAAATACACATCTCTGTTTTAATTCACAATTCAATATGTCATGTTAGAAGAATCTAGACAATGTAATAGTTGGGTGGCATTTTTAACCATAAGTTTATAGGAATATTAGAGAACTACTATATACTTAGAGTTACAACAGAGTTAGACAAATTATGAACAATTTCGATTTCTCTGTCTTTTCATATTTGCATGTTATTTCTATATTTTTTGTCCCATCATTCTGAACTTTTTTTTGCGAATCATTCTCAATTCTGTAAATTCCATCAAGATTCTTGAATAGGACTTTTCATTTATTGGTAAGTTGACCCTTAATGGAAAGTTTCTCCTTGCACCCACTTTCCCCCTCCATTTCTCCTTTTCATTAAAATTATAGGTTTCCATGTAAGGTGATATAACCTATTATGACTTTTTGTTTTGTTCGCACATTATTGTTATCAAAATAATGGAATTTTATGCGACTGTCATAAAAGTGAGAGGTTTAGCTTGCTATAAAACAGGTTTAGTCCACCATTTAGTCAACCAAGTCAGGAATATGACAGTTGATGTCCATACGTTTGATGTTTTTGAGCTTTTGATCTTGCCATTTGATAAGGGATGTTCCGTTTTAAATTGTCCTCGTAGTTAAGTATTTTTGTGAATGTTTTGTCCAAAGGAATATTTTGGCTTGTCTATTTTCAGTTCTGTCAAAATGTACAAGTAAATTGTATGTAATTATATGATTTAATGTTTTATGTAACACGTCTTCTGATTGGCTGACAGTCTTTTTTTGCCTATAAGCTCATAGCCATAGTTTTTTCATGTCACCTTGACGTCATCAACGTTTTTTTATGATTTACTCCCTAAAATGGAAGTTATAATTAAAGTTTAAGGAATGATGCAATATAATAGTAATTAGGTGTAGGAAGATGTGGTATGAGTGCTAATGAGACAACTCTCCATCCAAATAACAATTTATAAAAGTAAACAATTATAGGTCAATATACGACCTTCAACACGGAGCCTAGGCTCACACCGAACAACAAGCTATAAAGGGCCCATTGTTCATATACATGTAACAGAAAAAAATAGTATAGCATTCCTAAAATAGTCACATCAATAAAGTGATACAAAGGAATAAAAAAAGCATGCACAGTTTTCATACATTTATAAGAAGACGTCATAATCCTAGACAATCAACGGTTGACGCGTTCAAAAATTAAACTCGATTCCAAAATAGCTAATACATGAAAGAAGGATACTTAAAATATGTAACTTTGCAAATCCGGTTTTCACAATTCTCGATATATGGAATCCATGGAGCCCATGAACATGACCGTTCTATATCCATCTGCTAAATAATCATTACAACTTCGAGACTTCCGTTGGTAAAAATGACAGCGTATGTTATTTTTTTAGATGCACAGTCCGGTAAATGTGACTGGTTTATTTCCTAAGTCAAAAGATTTATCGATGAAGTAATGCAGACACCAATTGAATATTATTCAAATAAACAATAAAATTCTCAGTGGGAATTATCTGGAATAACAACACACTTCGCTATTCTTAAATACAATGGAGGTTTATACATTTTCATGCGTATTTGTTCACTACAAAATTTAACCTTTTCACTACTTGAATACAAAAAAAAGTATTTTAATTTATCAAATGGGCATTAGACATTAAATTGTCAATAAGACAGAAACCAGACGACAGAAAAAATCCAAAACAAGTCAGCAAGATCAGTCTTATATGAGAGATCATATATGTAATGTTTTTTTTTTAGATTGAAAAAATTGCGGTAGATCTTTTAGATGGAAAATTTCAATTATTCAAATGCATTTCAACATATTTAGTATTTATTGTATTAATTAATGCATGTTTTAATCTTACTATTGTTAAGGATCGTATTGTGACCTGCAGATCGATGTCGACTTTTTTCTGAAAATTTTGCTGTATATCATGGTTGTTTTTCGTTTATTGTCTTGTAATAATCATGCTTTTATGCAGTTTTGCCTATTGCTGTAGGCCGTACAATTGCAACCTTCCACGTCATTTAGATAAAAAAGTACTCATTGGCAATCATACTACATTTTCTTATTTTTATGTATATAGCAAAAAGATAAATTTTTTTGTATATCATCTATATTCCCATTATCATTTGCATTACTATATAATCATACTTGCATTCATCTCCATGTCATGTGACACATCTCCATTAATCCTTATAGGGAATGTACACGGATTCCACTGTACCCTCGCAGCAATCGAGGGGTGTTACGTTCATGGAGGGATCTTCGTACATGCATACATACATGTATATGTTCCGGACCATATGAGTATTTGGACCATACGCGTATGGTCATGACCATATGCGTATACTCATATGGTCCGACCATACGCATATGGTCCGACCGTACGCGTATGGTCGGACCATATGAGTATAATACTCGTTTGGTTATCAACGGGCCGGATCATATGAGTATTTACTCCATATATGTATTTATTTCAAATTACATTATAAACGTTTCAATAATACAAAACCTTTATCTAAAAAAACTATTATGGTAACATAACAATTTGTTAATTTTATGATTTAAAAAATACGTAAAAATCAAATATTGATACCATAGTTAGTTTTCATCTCTAGTTACATTCTTACATGTAGGCTTGGGTGACATTTACTTCCACACGGTATCATGTTTTTTTTTGCATTTGCAAGTTTTAGTTGTGCACGATCCTTTTAATGTACACCATGTACGCGTATGGTCCAAATACTCCTATGGTCCGGAACATATACATGGCTTTTAACTCTTTGATACATGTACATCAGTCGATAAGATGACATATTCAAAACCTGAAATACTCTAACTTATCTGTTGAATTGCTATGAAGTCTCGCTTTCATATTCTTACAATTGTTTTATAACATTCATATGCGCAAAAAACTTGACTTTTGCTTATACATGTATGTAACAGTTATTACAATGACATATTCAAAACCTGAAAAACTCTAACTAATCTGTTAAATTGCTATGAAGTTTCGCTTGCATATTCTCATAATTGTTTTATAACATTCATTTGCGCAAAAAAAACTTGACTTTTGCTGACAGCTATTAGAGTACAAATATATTTAATATATACTCTAACTAATCTGTTAAATTGCTATGAAGTCTTGCTTTTATATTCTTATAATTGTTTTATAACATTCATTTGCGCAAAAACATGACTTTTGCTGACAGCTATTAGAGTACAAATATATTTAACATATACTCTAACTAATCTGTTAAATTGCTATGAAGTCTTGCTTTCATATTCTTATAATTGTTTTATAACATTCATTTGCGCAAAAACATGACTTTTGCTGACAGCTATTAGAGTACAAATATATTTAACATATACTCTAACTAATCTGTTAAATTGCTATGAAGTCTTGCTTTCATATTCTTATAATTGTTTTATAACATTCATCTGCGCAAAAAACTTGACTTTTGCTTGAATTGTTGCGATGACATAATCAAAACATGAAATACTCTAATCTGTTGAATTGCTATGATATCTCGCTTTCATAGTCTTGTAATTGTTTTATATCATTCATTTGCGCAAAAAACTTTTTCTGACGGCTTTTAGTGTACAAATATATTTAATATATACTCTTACTAATCTGTTGAATTGCTGTGAAGTCTCGCTTTCATATCTTTATAATTGTTATAAAATTTATTTGCGCAGAAAAAAATTGACTTTTGCTGACAGCTATTAGAGTACAAATATATTCAATATAATTTATCAATCGACTCTGTCAAAATACAGTTAGCAATGGAAATAGACAATAACGAGGAAAAAGAATTTTAACTCTTCCTACAGATCAATGCTTGGCTGCAAATTGCACAAACCTAATAATCTGCTAAAATAATAAACTATGTATAGCTAGAATGATTGCAGTGGTTGTTCAGATTAATATTGACTATAAAACGTTACTAATATACTATCTTTAAATCATATGGCGATTTATGGTATTAGACACTTTTCATTTTGTGTTTTATCCTGCAAATCTTGTTTAGATAATTATCATGCCAAGCTTTAATAGTTTCATCCAAGACACAAAGAACATTGGATTGGTAATCACTTCCTTATATCTGTAAAAATATTTGTTCATGACATCTTCAAGGGAAAGCGATATTTGCGCCTCGTTTTGAGATCCGAATTTAGTACTGTTACAGTATCAGAAGTTAAATAATCAAATACACGACGAAAATTTTTTTTTTCATCAGATATATTACCATTTTATGGAGACAGTGAAAACTGTACCAGAACATGATCACACACCCTTCGTAAACGATTGATTTTCGTTGCATACAGAACTTGTAACAGAAGTCAGTGAATGTCAATGTCACAATTCCAGAGTTTACACATGAATTGGAAAAAATAACCACCTAATAAATGGAATGTCAGACATTAAAAAAAAAGTGTTTCAAGTTTTTTTTTGTAAATAATTTTTGTTATTGTAAGTTGCCCTGTGTTTCAGTTGCACTTCATAAAAAAGTTTTAAACTCTTTCTCTTAAATTTCCTTTTAAGGTTGTTCGCTTGTCTCGTTTTGAAATTTTCGTCAGATTTCGGAATCCTCTGGTTTTATCCATTTGAATGCCTTAAATTTTTTTGACCATTTACCTCCATTTTACTTTTTTATAAATCTTCTACATGTATAGTTATAAGCTATCTAAAATAATCTTATACAATCCTTGTTGATTTTTAATAGATTTTAAGAGCCTAAACTTGTCAATGATAAAGCTATGAAAAATCAAGAGAGGACATTTTCCCGCCACAATTGCAATGGCCCATATCTCGAAAACAAGCACATTGACCTATATTTTTTTGCTATTTTGGTTTCCTTTATTAATCCCCTATCAATATATACTAGAGTTACTTTGAAACTGAGTAGCGAACTTCCTTAACAGGATAAAGTTAGGAATATCAACATCCATCTGAGAGTCATCTGAGTCAGTGATTATATACTAGTATTCAAATTACAGATAGATTTTCTATATTTGCAGGCTGGTTGAAATATAAGTAATTTCAATGTAGAAATTTGTTCAATACAGTTTCAAAATTAAGTAGTTTCCTTATTTCAAGTGCAAAAGAACCTTGTTTTACGAAAAACACTTTCAAGACATTATTAGCTTTAAATATCTTTTGCATATTATGTTACAAGGCCACCAATCTGTCATCATTTGGTAACTCTATGAAAAGATAAACAGAAAATACGGAATTTCGTTTTGATATAATAATTCCTTCCTTGTGATTAAAATAATCATTGTTATTATATCAATTTTCAAAACATCTCTGTGATAGATTTAGAGCATGACATTTGTTTGATCGCCGTAATACCAAACTTTCTTATAGAAAATCTGCTCTAAAACAAATATTTTTATGTTCTATGTAACAACCTTGGATTAAAGATTCTCCCTATTTAACAAGGAATGCCATAAACGTCAAAAATCGTTCATATCATTATATCCTATCAAGTCGTGGCCTTATAATGATATGAACGATTTTCGAAGGGCTTACTAAATTTTTTGTTCAAAATACAAACAAGGAGGGGTGGTATGAATGCCAAAGAGACAACTTATTCCAAAGTTCAAATGAAGTGGATGTAAGCAATTATAGGCATCTGTCATCTCCTTTAACAACATTTGAGAGTATGGTCTTAAGGAAACGAAGATAGTCCGTCGGAAGGGACGATAAATGGCTGACACGTGTTAAGAGAGAGCCATATCTCTTGCACGTGAAAGACACCCTTGTAGATTTCCAAAAAGAGCAAGCTTATGCCGCTACAAGGCAGCACTCGCACCCGCAAAGTGGAAAGGGAATAATATAAGTTGAAAAACTTGTTTCCCAATCCACTATAAACAAATATGTTTAAACTAGGCATCCGTATGGCCTTCAACAATAATTAAAACATAAACTGTATATTCGGTAATGAAAGGCCCCAGCATAAAATGTATTGTTCTGGTGCCGTAGAAAGCACACAATAAACACTGAAGCGTTAAATGCCAATTCGAAGCTCCAAACTGTGCACTAAAAAGAACGCGACATTAACTCGATGAACGGTATTAAATTGTTATTTATTTTTAAGCATGCGTTTTCTGAAAAATCATGAGAGGCACACCACATGGGAACATACCTTCCACTTCATTTGAACTTTAAGTTGTCTCTTTGGCATTCATACCGCATTTTCTTATTTGTATATTTGAACAAACAATAGAGTATTAACATAAAGGCCAAGACTCATGTATTTCATTCTATGGGTACCAGTAAGACTTTGTATACTTTTTAAAAGGTTTACGAATGGTATCATGTCGTGCAGATAATTGCAAAACGCAAGGCTGTCTAAATATTCATGTTAAAGATATTCAGAAGTGTTTAAAAAATCTGCCCCCTCCAAAAAAACACCCCTGAATAAATGATCACTAAATTTCTCATTAATTAGGTCCAATGTCATCACAACACAATTTCCATTTTCTTAAATCATCTTTCTGTTCTAATCCAAACATTCAAATCAGTATTTGGTCGTTATGTTCCAATTTGATGATAAATGTCGATTCTATAAATGTCATTGTGTACGGGAAAGCAGCATTTGGAAACTTAGATCCTGTTATGGAATGGAATATTATTCATATTAAAATAATAATTGTCCAATATTAAAACGTCAAACCCTGGCATATAAAATATCGTATAGGATTGCCATATGAATTATATCAAACATTTGTATGAAATGTTGGAAAATCGCACTTGAAATGCTCCTTTATTACTATCAGAGGAAATAAACATTAAATTAGAAGAGTAGGCAATGTGCCTTCTATTTCAGCTCTAACTCAGTACACGAGTGTATATGGGTCATATCATGCGTGGTCACATTTGTAACAACAATGTATCGTGAAAATTTTAGACTGCTCATTTCAAGTACTGATTTGCCTTGAATAAGTACATAATTTATTACCCTATAAGGCTTTGTTTGGATCAATGTTATTCTTAAAATTATAGATATTTAGTTGAAAAGTAGTTTTCAATATGTAGTTCTAAACTTTCTTATTGCAATGAATTCTAAATGTAGAATAAGACGACAAGCTAACATTGAAACCATTGAAATATACGTGAAATTTTGCATGGTGTACAATTTTGAAAGATTGAAGAAAATTGAGACATATATATAATTTGATTAATAAAAGATTGCGTTGCATTAAAGACACGTTTATTTTACAGATATTATCGTTTTCTATTTTCAAGTTTGTATTGCAGTGACATTCATATCTATTGCATTTCATAAACGTAGCTCAATATATCTTAACTTCTGCATTAAAAATTGTTTTTGTACCGATTGTTTAGCATAGCTTATTACCCTTCAATTTTGTAAACAAAAGTTTATCTTTAGCTTTATCATTATCTGTTTTAACAACATTTTGTAATCCATTAATTCATTTGTTTAACTTCAACAACATTTTAGAGACATTGCATCAGTTTGACTCTGAAAGCTTTAAATTAAAATATTGCATAGAAACACGATTATAAAAGACAGGTGCGTGTTCCACCATTTGATTGTAATTAATGTAATTAACAGTTTTTATTATCATTTTGTTGAACTAGCCTACACAACATTTTGTAAGAAAGTTTTTAAAAAAAGTTTGACGGAAATTAAAATAAAAGCAGTCTGACAGTCAGTCAGTTAGTCAGTTTCTATTGTGAATTGTTAAAACTTATAGTGCTTGAGCAGTTGAATTAACTTAAAATATATAACTTATTTCATAACACAATTGTTACAATTAGTGATCAGTTATGCTCCAATGTGTCTTTATCAGTTATATCATACATTTGATTGTATTACATATTTGTCATATAATATTTCAAAACCTAGTAAATAACGACATCATCTGATTTTTAGTTACTTACCATTTATATGTCGGCTAAGAAACCGAAATAATTTTAAAAAAGTCCTTAAATAAGGTACAATTAGAAAAAACAAAACTAACAACTTTCGAATCTTTTATGATATTAATTATTATTCACATATAGATAAAATGATTGCCTAATATTAAAACTTCAAAACGTGAAGTATAACATAATGTATAGGTTTGTCATATACATCATATGAAACATTTATATGAATATTCGGAAAATTATACTTGAAATCCCCCTTTATTATCAAAAGAAGAAATTCGTATAATTTAAAGAAAAAGTAGGCAATATGCTTTCTGTAGGAGTTCTTTCTCGGTTCACAAATTAAATGTGCAAGGACAGTTAGATTTTTTTTTATGCCAGAGTCAAATTGATTAGTAAAAAGCAGTTTGAGATATATGTCTGATTGACACATAAGGCAACAGAGCAAACATTGACCATTGAAATGTACGTGGACATTTTGCATCGTGTATTACTGTGGATTTACTATTATTTATTAGATACCAATGTTCGTGGGTTTCGTGGGTACAGATGACTTCGAATTCAAATGTTCAACGAATAACTTATTTTCAATAGGCTTTGTATGCATAGATTTGCAAAACCACGCAATAAATATCCACGACTATGCAAGTTTTTAGCATTCCATGAAAATTGGTACCCACGAAAATGAATGAATCCACAGTACTTTAGATGATTGATGAAAATCGAAAATTATATATCGATTTAAAGATTGCTCGTTTATTTTAAACTGATCTCAATATGACTTATTCCTTAGATCGATTGTTTGGTTCAACGACCTTCCTTTTTAAATGGGTTTCTATCGTCAGTTTAATCATTATTTTTTTTGTCAGTGTCGTACCAAATACATTGTGAGATCAATTTCATTGTTCATTGATTTAAAAGAGGGACGAAAGATACCAGAGGGACAGTCAAACTCATAAATCGAAAATGAACTGACAACGCCATCGCTAAAAATAAAAAAGACAAACAGACAAACACTAGTACACATGACACAACATAGAAAACTAAAGAATAAGCAACACAAACCCCATTTAACTTGCAACAACATTTTCGGAGATCTAGTCATACAATGTATCAATTTGACTCTGAAGTTTTTGAAATGTGAATCACAATTTTAATAGACGTGTGCATGTTCCTTTCATTTCATTGAGCAATAATGTTATTAATTGATTTTTTTCACTTTGTTCGACCTGCCTGCACAACATTGTGTCAAGAAATTTTCAATTAATTTTCTAGAATTTGAAGGAAAACTAAATATAGCAGTAGTCTATCAGTCAATCAGTTTCCATTGTGACATTCTATTGTTTTACTCGAAACGAGCAACAACACTAACTTATAATTAATAATTTATTTTAAAGCACATTTGGTATTATAAGTTATCAGTAATGCTAAAATGTCCTAAAATTAGGTACACTTTCAAATTAAAAAAGAAAGAAAATACTTTGAACGACATAATTATTTAATATATCTTCCTGTGTGACGTTTACATTCTGACGTCAAACAAGCGACTCTATACTAGAGTTGTTGTGAACCTTGCCATTCAGTCACATGACTTCAACTATTTCAATTTATGGGTTGATTTGAAATACATATATTAGTAATAAATGTGATTGTTTAATTTGATGAATTGCATTTTGTGCTTCTTTGTTAAATATTTGTTTGTTTTTGTTCTTATTGAGATTGTGACACAGTGATGACTGCTGTTGATTTATTTTGACAATTTTACCTATTATGTCTGTTTTGTGTACACATTGTTGTAAATATAATCAAATTTGATGCGACTGTCATACAATTGAGAGGTTTGTCGCTATATATACCAGGTTCACTTCACCATTTTCTACATTTAAAAATGCCTGTACCAAGTCAAAAATATGACAGTTGTTGTCCATTCGTATGATGTGTTTTATCAGATTTTGCCATTTTATTAGGGACTTTCCGTTTTGAATTTTCATCCTAGTTCAGTATTTTTGTGATCAAAAACTTTTTATGATATGAAATACTATTCATATTAGACGCACTATGATTATCTAATATGTAAACCGTTTAAACATGGGAGTAACATAATGTAAAGGATTAGAATAGGAATTATACCAAACATATATATTAATATTTGGAAATTGTACTTAGAATCCTCTCTTATAACTATCAGAGGAAATTTGTATAATGTAAACAAAGAGTAGGCAGTATGCTTTCGATTTCAGTTCTTTCTAGGTTCACGAATGTCTATGAGCCATTTGATGTTTTTGTCATAGTCAATTTATAAGTAAAATCAGTTTTCAATATATTGCAGTAATGCTTTCGTAAGGCTATGCATTCATATTGAAAATAAGCAACAGAGCAAACATTAACCATTGAAGTTTGCGTGGAAGTTGTGCATCGTGTATAACTTTAAATGATTGATAACAATTGAGAATTATATATCGATTTAAAAATTGCGTTGTAAAAAAGACACGTTTATTTTACTGATAATATTGCTTTCTATTTTCAAGGTTACAGTTACATCCATGTACGACCTTCCTTTTTTTGTATTTCGTTTTTTGGCTTTATCATTTATTTGGCCGGTTTTAATCATTGTTTTACTGACTACTGCTTCTGAGACCATTTGATCATTCATTTGTTTAACTTGCAACACTATTTTTGGAGATCTAATCATACATCATATCAATTTGACGCTGAAATCCTTGAAATGAAAATATTTGAAAGAATTTTTTTTAATATAAGTGTGCGTGTTCCATATTTTATTGCGCAATACTATAATTAATTGAGTTTTTTTTATTTCGTGTTACAGGCCTACACAACATTATATCACTTAAGTTTCAAATTGAAAAATAAAGAAAGTTTCAATTTATTTTTCAGAAATTGAATACAAATCAGACTGAGTAGCAGTCAGTCAGCCAGTCAGTCAGTTTATATATTGAATTGTCTAACTTCTATTGCTTCACTCGAAAGCACAACAGAATTACATTAAAATACATTAAAATACATAATTTATTTCGTAGTTCAATTAGTATAATATAGTGTAATAAGTGATCAGTAATGCTAAAATGTGTTCTTATACTTATCTTATACATTTGATTGACTTCAGATTTGTTGTCTAATGTTTCAAACTTTGGATAAATATGAAATTATCTTATTTTTATTCAGCAGCCCGTCCTACCCATCCCATTCCGGCTTTGAAACCGAAATAATGTTAGGAGTAATTTGAATTCGTCCTTAAATTAGGTTCACTTACAAATAAAAAAAACCCAAAACTTTCAAACCTTTTAGGATATGAAATATTGTCATATTAGACACAATATAATTGTCCAATATCAAAACAACAAAACACGGGGATAACATGATATAAAGGATTACAATATGAATTTTGTTAAACACTGACATGAATAGTTGGGATATTTTACTTAGAATCTCTCTTATTACTATCAGAGGAAATTCGTATTATTTATAAAAAAAAAGTAGACAATATGCTTTCTATTTCAGTTCTTTCTCGGTTCACGAATGTCACGAATGTCTATGGGCCAAATGTTTTTTGTCAGAGTAAAATTTATTAGTTAAAAGCATTTTTCAAATTATAGCAGTAAGCTTTCGCAATGCTATGAACATGAATTCAAATTGAAATTTGAGTGGAAGTTTTGCATCGTGTATAACTTTAAATGATTGATGAAAATTGAGAATTATATATAGATTTGAAGATTGCGTTGGATAAAAGATACGTTTATTTTACTGATAATATTGCTTTCTATATTCAAGGTCACAGTGACATCAATATGTGTTGTTTATAAACTGAACTCAATATGACTTATTCATTAGACCGATTGGTTTAGCATTTATTTGGTTGGTTTTTATCAATGTTGTACTAACTTCTGATTGTTACATCCATATAATCGTTAATTAGTTTTAAATTGGAACAGTAGTTTCGGAGATGCAATCATAAATTCCATGTTCCCATCCTCAATTCTATGTATCAATTTGTTTCTGAAAACTTGAAATGAAAGTATCTTAAAAAACACAATTTAATAGATAGAGGCGTGTTCCACGTTTCAGTGCGACTTAAAGTAATTGATTGAATTTTTTATTTCGTATAAGCAACCTACACAACACTTTTTCAAAAAAGTTTAAAATTAAAAATAAGTTTATTTTCCAGAAGTTGAATGATAATCAAATATAAACAGCACTCAGTTTATATTGTGAATTGTTTTACTTTTATTGCCTCACTCGAAAAGGACAACAGAATTAACTTCAAATACATAATTTATTTCATCAATCAATTGTTGTAATAAGTTATCAGTAATGCTTAAGCGTGCTTGTATAACGTATATTATACATTTCTTATATAACTCATTTGTTTTTTAGTATTTCAAACCTGGCTAGTAATGACATTATTGTCTAATAATTTAACAACTCTTCCTTATCCGGCTATGAAACCGATATGATTTTTGTTGTAATTTCAAAATCGTCTTAAATTAGGTACAATTAGAAAAAAATATGCTTTTTCAAGGATGTGTGTTGAATGAAACATACAAAACCGGTTCCCAATGGAGTTCATGTGGAGGTAACGTCATTTATGGAAGTTCATTAGTTTGGAATAAGTTAATTCAATCGTAACTTTTAAATTAACAGAAAGCTGGATTGTATAAACTCCCTTAAGATTACAATAATAGCGATGCGGCATTAGATAATCAATTTCAAACTAACAAGTTAATTTCATTGTAAATGCATTACGTTTTGTATAAAATTGGGAATTTGACATCTTTAAGTATATTGTTACATTTGTTTATCAGCTTAAATAACTTAAAGGTAAAACACAATATTAAACTGTTAAACATGATAATAATTTAAAATTTAGAATGAAAACGGGGAATGTGTCAAAGAGACATCTAACCGACCAAAGAACAGAAATCAGCCCAAGGCCACCAGAGAGCAGAAAATAGTCCAAGGCAACCAAACGTTTCTCTCTGAGAAAATCCGGCACAATAATAAACGTTTTTCGCCTCATTGTTTATACCTGTCCAAACTGGGAACTGGGAACTGGGAACTCATCCGCTGTTGTCCATATTTGCTAAAAGTCTCAATGTTTTGTAATGTGCAGAATTTAGTGTTGGTTACTTACTCTCTGTTTTTCCCACATCTTTTTTAGAGCCTGATATATTCTAATGCTATCTTTTGAAGACTTCATAATATACAGAACCCTATTCATATATTTGGATTTATATTTTTCGTGGAAAGTCAAGCAATTCTTCACATAACATTATAATGTAAACAATCATAAGGGTTTTACGCAAACCTGACTGTTTAAGCAAAATATCATACACTCAAAGTGTCTCAACCGTCGACCTTAACTAACTGAACATATTTTATAAAGTTTCACTAACGTTTTGGAATCTCTAATGTATACATATTATCATTTCATCGTGCTCTCTTATAAATAAACTATTACCTCATCAGATTGAAACACTTGGATTGTACAATGATCTGGTATTGTTATCAAAGTCTTAGTAAATTATCCTATGTTATGGCAGGTTGGCATTTGTATCAAAGAGAAAGAAAAAACAATCCCAGCTAAAACCATGCATACAACTATCTACATTAAAAAGTTGCGCATGAATTCAATAGAGATACCATATGTATTTCCACTTTGCGGGTGCGAGTGCCTTGTAGCGGCATTAGCCTGCTCTTTTTCGATATCTACAAGGGTGTCTTGAACGTGCAAGAGATATGGCTCTCTCTTAACACGGGTCAGCCATTTATCGTCCCCTTCCGACGGACTATCATCGTTTCCTCAAGACAATACTCGCAAATGGTCTCAAGGGAGCGCCGAAAATTCAGTCCCTGAAATTTTGATCCCAGACGGGAATCGAACCAGGAACCTTTGTGTTAGTAGTCTGATGCACTAACCAGTACACCACGGCGGCTCTTAACCTACCAATAATAGCGTTCTTGTAGCGTATACTACTGTTGACTTTATTTATTATATTTTGATCTCATGTATATGTATAAAATCCTTAAGCTGTTAAAAGTATTTAAAATATATAATATTCAAATTACAGTACCTTTAGGGTTTATCTAATTTCTGATTTTGATCCTTTCAGTTACAAAATGGGAAAATTGGTTATACCTCTTAAAGACTCATTTTTCTATGTTAAACTATTACGTATCAACTAATAACACGTTTAACATGGCATTTAGAAAATAAGATTTATAAATTTGAGAATGGAAATGGGGAATGTGTCAAAGAGACACCAACCCGACTATAGAACAGACAACAGCAGAATGTCACCAATAGGTCTTTAATGCAGCGAGAAACTCCCGCACCCGGAGGGGTCTTTCACCTAGCCCCTTAACAAATATATATACTAGTTCCGTGATAATAGACGTCATACTAAACTCCAAATTATACACAAGAAACTAAAATCAAAAACCATACAAGACTAACAAAGGCCAGAGGCTCCTGACTTGGGACAGGCGCAAATATGCGTCGGGGTTAAACATGTTTTTTTAACATGCTTAATAAATATCATAATTCCCCGACCTTGACTCAGGTATCTTCATTGTTGTTTTGTGTAAAAAGAACATGCTTGGAATGTTGGTCTGACACGAAATGAGCAGTAACTAATTACAAAATTCTTTTGTGACTTCATGTGAAATCAAGTGAAACAGTAAAAAAAACTGACGTGTAGACTTGAGGAAGAAATCATCTGTATCTCTTGCTTTATATCAGAATTGAACAAAGTTTACTTTTGTGTTTAGTCAAAGGTAAAATGTTGAAAATAAAAGCAGATGTTCGACTTTTACCTTTTGATATTGTCTCCTTTCATCCAAAGCCAACAATAAAAAATTGTAATTTTGATGAATTTTTATCCTCTTTTAATCTCGTAGGAGAAAGCTTTATATTTGATGTTTGTTCTGGAAACAAACTTGTTATGCCAGAACAGGTTTATTTATTTCTCGAAAATCTCTAATGTAGGGTTCGAAGCTATAACACTTAGAAATTACGACAAAGGTAATACATTTCTTTGATAAAATATGTAACTCATTACTAATTATTAATTACTGAATTGTATATTTTGTCTTTAAATAAAATAAATTTATATTTTTTTTTATTAATATGCAATCATTTATGAATGAAACCAACGTAGTGCATGTATTGCATAAAGGACTTCACGCAGTATGAACATAATTTCAAAAGTAGTGCAAGTCGTCTATTTCTGAATGAAAAGTAAAATCACAAAAATACTGAACTCCGAGGAAAATTCAAAAAGGAAAGTCCCCAATCAAATGGCAAAATCAAAAGTTCAAACACATCAATCGAATTGATAACAACTGTCATATTCCTGACTTGGTACAGGCATTTTCAAATGTAAAAAAAATGTTGGTTTGAACCTGGTTTTATAGCGCTAAACCTTTCTCTTGTACGATAGTTTCATCAAATCAAATAATGTTGATAATGATGCGTGAACAAAACAAACAGACACGTTAGATAAAAATGTCACAAATAAAGGTGTAAAGTTAAATTCGGTACGTTATATTCGTGGAAAGGGAACGAGATTGTAAATACATGTGTATAGAGATGGAAATAATCCAGGGCTTAATATCATAATTGTATTTAAAGACATTTGCTGCTTACATGGAATAAAACCCAAGGGTTTACTGTGGATTCATTTATTTTCGTGATTATCAATTTTCGTGAATTGAGGAACACTTTTCGTGGTTATTTGATTTCGTGATTTTACAAATCGCTGCATACACATCCTATAGAAAAAGTGTAATTCGTTGAACATTTGAATTCGCGGTACACATGTAACTACGAAAACCACGAAAACTGGTATGACAGAATAATAATGAATCCACAGTAGTTGGATATTTTACATGATGTTTTGGTAAACTGTTTTGAATGAATGTGTACTCGATTACCATGGATCGGTTCTAGCTGTCATGACTGCATTAATTCGATATTTGCTCATTGCATCTCGAAATGTCATACATTCCTCACAATGTAACTGATTTAAACGTGTGTGTTCCTTCGGCTTAAACGTTCTATTTAATATGTTTTTCCAATGTCTATAGTGTCTCTTTTTCTGGTTGACTTGTCTATCTCTCGCTCTTAAGACTATCCGTTACCAACAATCGCTCGCCATTCAAAAATTAACAATCACATCGAAATGAAATGTTAAATTCGGGATTACACGTGCTTACACCAAAAAGTGCTCACATAAATAAAAAAAAAACTTGACAAAACTGTGATTGTAAGAAACGAATGCTTCTTTAAGTAATTTGATAGTGGTGTGAAAGTGTTGATATTTAACAAATTTTTAGAATAAAATGCTTCCCCAGAGCTTCATACAAAATGTGTTTCGGTCAAAACTATATTTTTTTAAAAACGAAGCATTAATTTCTTAAATGAAATCGTAAAATATATTCTGAAGCTACTTCCACAAAACAAACTTACTATCATATTTTACGTGCAAGGAGTGTATCAGTTTAATGCTTTGTATTATAATGATTCATAGTGGTATGTTACGTACAAGTAATGATGTATTGCTTATTCGAATACAACACAAAGTTCGTTTTGTTGATTAGTTCCAGTGATGATATTTTTGAAATTTACATTGTAACGAAAACAAATTTCACTTAAGTTTCAATATCTGTTTTTGGAAAGAACATCAATACACAAATCATAGTTAGACTAATAGAGAGTAAAGTTAATTTTTGTGGATCACATTTAAAGACAATTTTGTAAACATTGGGTTCACAGCGGTCAGTGAAAGACAATTAACTTCAACTTTTGCATTTATTGACAGTCAGTTCGAGTACTAATTGTTTTCTTGTGATTGAAATGTCAAATATCATGTTTCCAATCAAACATATTTGACAACAACTGTCTATTTTGTAGGAAAATACCGTTCCAAATAACCAGAAGACTAGAGTTAATTGTTCTCAAATTTCACATGTCATTTTCAAAAGTTTACATTTGACACCCTTCGGCAGTAAATCAGTACCTGGCTTCCGTTCAGCTCCGCAGTAAATGACTGATCGAATTTCTATTGATCGAACTTTATAGAAAAAGCAGTGTTTTCCGATGTATCTATTTGGAATACCTCCCCAAGGACTGTAATTTTACTTGTATAACTAGGTTTATGACAAGAACATAAAATTACCCTACCATAAACAGACATTATTTTTGTGAAAGAACGCAGACAACTATAAAATCAAACACTAACAGTCTACCGCATCAAAAACATAAATAAAGTTTATCATCATTTTCATTTCCCGAACGAACTGGTATTGGTTGTCTCAAAGGAGCGAAATATGTGTTTAAGTGATTCATTACCTAAGTTAACCCCAGTTAGTTACCATTAACCTTGTATACCATCTTGAAAAAACTGCACGTCAAGTTTTTATTGTAACTTAATTCAATTAGAGGAGCATGTCTTTTGGGATAACAGAAAAATATTCAAGGACAAACTTTTTTTTGGTTATACTTAATAGTGTTTTTTCCAGTTTATTCTAGTAATGGAGGTCATTCAATCATTCTTTTTCGGACCATACACACCAATCATCATGTTCAATGTAGAAATTCCATATACAGTCCAGACTTTACTATATTAAAGCAGGTTTTTTCAACCAAGAGATAGAAATTATTCAACTGTTTTGTGCTTGCCAACCGCTTTATGGTACATTTAGGTTGACTGTCATAAATCATATTCAAAATTGTTTTCCCTATCAATAAATACGATATAGCAACTAGTACCACTGCATTACAGACTCCTGACATGGATCAGGCACACCAAAATGTGGATTACCATGTTTAAGATAGCGTTACCCTGTGATAGTAATGTAAAACCATTACACACCATAAGAACACATTGTACAAATCAGTTGGAAATAGTTTGACAAATCAGATTGTCATGAAGAAAATAAAGAGATTTTTCAATTAAAAACTATTTTAGGAGAAAACAATGATAATCGAACAGCCTTAAACTTTGTGTGTGTAAAATTCGGAGAAAATCCACAATTCATAATAACACTATAAGTGGAGAATAAATATTTATAGTATATGTAGACAAGATTATATAGATATTTTTTTTTAATCTAATAACTAATGCGATAATGATTTTATTAAGAGCGTCACACCTGATGCTTAACACGACAGTTATATACGTGACAAAAATCCAAAACTAAACTGTATATTATATTTACCAAGAACATTAACGACAAGATCCGTCTATGTCGCAAGATTATCTAGTGTGTCTAAAGTTAACAATGCTTGTTGGTGCTATTGATTGAAGGAATAACGTAATATGTCACGGTCAATAACACTTATACTTATCATGTTTATAATACAAACTCATAAGTATGGCTAATAAAACATTAAATGAACAAGGTTTATATTAACATACTCTTGGCTAACAAAATAATCAATTATAATTAGGCATTTGAGGCACAGGTTTTCAGCAATTAAACTATTCTAATTATCAAATGAGGGTTCAAATAATTCATTCATTTACGTTGAAGAAATTATGTATGCATATGGGTGGATTGTTTTTTTTTTCTTAATTTTTCCTTTTCAGCTGTTAAATATATTTCTGGAATGAATACTAGCAGAAAATAGAATCTGTTTCAAACAATAATTGCCAGCCAGTGTGTAATTCATCTACAGTTTTCAGCCTCCAATTGTGTGCAGTAGCGTCTGCATTGCATATTGGGAAGAGAATATCTTTGATTCATCAATTCAATATTATGTAAAGAAATATTTAAAAGAAAAGGTCATTGCAGATCATTGAAACTATGTTTCAGAACTAGGTTTCTGCGATTGTAGAAGTATTTGAATTTTTAATGGTTAACCCGTTGCTTTATTTCTTAGGCCACACCAATTTGATTAATAGTTCTTTGGATTTTCCCGCTCCTGTTTTGGAGAAATTGACTTTTCAATAAAAAAAAAATAATCACCGCTTCCGCAAATTTTTGGGCCGCATGCCGCTCCGAATTTAGTTAATCCTTGAATTTATTTTTCCTTGTAGACGTTTTTCTTGTGCAGATATTGCTTCAATCGATTCAAACGCACGTGTAATAAATCGATTTTTTAAAAGGTCAAAAATCGGGATGCCAACATGAAGTTGTGTCAGATCATTGCAAAGAAGATAGGACAAATAGTTATTAAACACACAGTTATTTGAAATGGATTTCGTTTTATCTATGAAGTCTTGTTCTAGAAGACAAAATAAAAAATCTTTCGTTAGACCACCACGATCACAACAGTACTCGTTAGAACCATTGTCATTCCCGATCATTCGTTTCAACAGACATAGTCCGAAATTAGTCTGACGTAAAACGGTTGTTTAGCAAGACAAGATATGCTGTTGTCCAACGTCCCCAGCTTGTCAGGCAAAACAGCCGTTGTTCGTAAGAGTAATCTCGAACTACAACAGACAGAAAATTGATATTAAATTCACATTATTTAGATAAAAAATTACATATTAATCTTATTTTCAAATTGATGAAAACCAATATCCCCTTGTTAGTCTATTGACATGCACTCAGAACTCTTTTTTAATTTAAGAGTTCCAATATTCGAGACTAAAGTGGTGGTTGCCTGCTAATAATAATAACGCATGTATTATTGTTGCAATCACTTCCAGTTTGAGATACATTTAGATGTCATGGGCAAAAGGAAAATGTATTTTGCCAACTCAGAATAATGCATGTGAATTTGGTTTAAGTCTAATAAGGACATAATGTGTTTTAAGGGAATGTTTCATTACACTGAGATCAACATGCATAGCAATATAACTATTTTACTCAAGATGTTGTTGAAATATTCACCTCACTCATTATGTTCCAACTAGATGCCAAGCAGCCAATAAACAATCACGTCTATATATGAAAACAACTGTATCAAAGATATTTCATATTTTTCTAGGGCATTTTTTGGAATATATGCACATATTTTAATTGTATTCCATACAATATATTTACCTAACTTACATAATTCCTCTCGTTAAACTTTATCCGCTTTGCCTCCTTATTATATACACATGTGTGAATGTAAATAAAAATTCACACAGTAAGAGCTTATTTGACGAAAAATTATACCAAACCAAATTAAAAGCGAACCAGAAAGTTTGGTATGGTATAGACTGTACTACAGGCAAAAATACATCAAATTATATGCATAAGAGCATGTTTCTCCTCATTTTGCTTTGAAGTTACCTAGTTTTAACATGTACATAAATGTCTAAATTGCACAATTTAAAAAAAAAAATCTACCGCTCGCTCCACTTGTAGAGCACCCGCCTCAACAAAACTCATTTTCAAGAATTTTTTACAATCAAAAAAATTTCGTTCGCTCGCCCCATATTTTTTGGAGCTTTTGTCCAAAGAACTATAAATCAAATTGGTGTGGTCTTATTGTTTAAACGAACAGCCACAGAAAAGGAAAAAAGTGAAATACACATTACCAGCAAACTATCCAACAATCGAAGCATGTGTGTACATAAATCAAATTTGAAATAGAATGAGTAGAGATATATCTAATGATAATAATATGTTTAAAGATAAAATTCTAAAACTTAAATTTCTTTATGCAGCGCACATATTGTATGTATGATTTTACAAAAAAAGTAATAGTAATACACACTTGAAAGTTGAAACATTGAATACATAGCTACAACTTCGCGCTATTTTTCAAATACGAGTTGTTATATTGTACATTTACTAAATTATTCAGTTACTTCATTCAGCATTACGCTTGTAATAAATCTTAACTTTACAAAAAAAAAGAAGCAAATAATGAGAAGATCACGTGTATTATCGATAATTGGTCATGTCCGATGTCACATGCCAAAGTCGACAGTATCTAATTTCCTGAGCTAATAACGAACTGCCACAACTCCTTTTAGTCGATAAACATTCAATTCACTTTTACAGTTGTCTTCGAACACACGCAGGGAAATCAATTTAACGTTTTATAGAAGTAAAAAGGTCATCTAATAACACTTTCTGAAATAGTTAGATAAAAGGGCATGTGCAATTGGTTATTATAAAATAAATGTTGATTTCCGCAAGGATTTTAATTTTTATAATCAAAATTTCAACCGTACCGAATAAACTAAGTCAAATGAAAGAGCATTTTTGCTTGCAAACCATGCAATGCAGTGACAAAGTGGATCCCGAGGATTTTTGCCCATCTTCTTTAAAACTAAATAGACGACCGCATTTCTTTTCAAATAATTTAGTGTCGAACTTCAGTGTGAATATTACAGTTATAAATTCGTTGATAATTTCATTATTTTATTTAAAATAGGTCTCATTGGCAGATAGTGTATTGAAGGATGCACATAATTATATTAAAGGGTAATAAAGATGTAACTTATTGTGTTGTTTTAAGTACTATAATTGATGTAAGGTGATTAACCGTCATTGAAATATTTGCACCAAACTTGAAGCAACAGTTTTATGTTTGAAAAACACGCATTTTGCTAAATTTTAATAGATAATTAAATGTTGTGCATTAACTCATTAGACTTTTCTAATCGGCAGTTTTGGAAAAGGACAATTTGCATTTAAAATTCGGTCAAATGATAATGCTACTATAGAGAGCACATTTACAGTGAATCATATGAGATTTAAAGCAATCGTTGTCATTCAAAGAATTTAAATAATTTGAAAAGCTCGAGGTTTGACTAGCCGTAAAACCAGGTTTTTTTTTTTTTTTTTTTTTTTTTTTTTTTTTTTTTTTTTTTTTTTTTTTTTATCAAAATGTAGTTGTTATCTTACAGTTCTTTTCTGTGTGTATTGCATTGTCGTTTTGATTTTTTTTGTTGCACTTCAGTGTTTCTGTTGTTTCTTTGTTTTCCTCTTATATATGACGTGTTTACTTCAGTTTTAGATTGTAATCCGGATTTGTGTTCTCTCAATCGATTTATTACTTTGAACAGCGGTATATTACTGTTGCCTCTAATTAAGACATATACACCTAAAGTCCCCAAAGATACCGTGTTTATAGTTAAAGTATCCCAGTTGATGTGTTTGTCCATATAAAAGTCACCAGGGCGATGAAATCAAAACGTTGCAAGGCAAAATTAAATTTGAAGTTGAAAAGCATTGAAAATCAGAAGTTCAGGCTAAAGTCTTATTGTAGACAAATAAAAAATACACTATTTTACGAACAGTTAATTCACTGAAGATTACTGCTCATGCCATTTTACAGAAGTACTAAGTATTTGACTGGTGATACACTCGGGGTGTAAGTTTTCCACCAGGGATTTGAACCCATCGAATGTGAAATGTCATCAACGATACCAGGTTATTAGAATTTGCAAAATAGACTGACGAGCGATACTTCTATAAAAAGTAAAATAACAAACTAACCGACCTCTGAGGAAAGCCCCATATAGCAAATGGCAAAATCAAAAGCTCCAACACATCAACCGAATTGATAACAAAATATAGACAATATAAAAGACTCACCAGTTGCATTATAATTAAAACAATTGAAAGGTCAAATTTGTACGAAGAAGTACAGTTTAAGAATATATATATATATATGAAAAAAGACAAATAAAGGCAACAATATTATACTGTTGTTCAACAGTCATAATTCGATTAAGCACAAAAAAAAAAACAAAAAAACAAATGAAACGAAACACCCCCCCCCCCCCCCAAAAAAACACATTAATCTGAGAAACAGACTTAAACTGAGGTTAACAGATCAACTGTAGGAGAAAAACAACGGAACAAAAGATACGATGTACTACAACTAAAGCAAACGCCTATATATAGGAAAGGACTGTAGATAACAAGTGTCATATTAATCAAATTTTGTCAAAGTCCTTCTATTGTTATTCAAGTCCTCCTAAAACTTTTATTGTGTTTCATTCATTTAAATCTTGTTGTTTCACATTAACCTTCGTGTACCTATGTTGAGCAATTAACCTTATTGTATTCTTTAACGCGATTCAATGCTACATTTTCTCAATGTTGTTTTGTCTAATAGAATGGGTTCTAGTAAAAGCACAAAAACATTTGTATCACGTCATTCAACGGAAATATATCGCCAACACCTTCCTGAATTGATTAAAAACGTTATCTTAATAAGAAATCAGTGCAGTTTATGATTTCTGTAGCATGGACAATATTTATGAGGGAATTATTTTGACATTTCGGACGTAAAAATGCATTGTTATTGCAAAAACATATTAAAATTTATGAATATCGTGCCATTGACTTCTACAATGTATAAATATGTTGTAGCGGTTGTCCTTAGTGCAATTACTCTTACATCTTCAGATTAGATTATGGTAAATGCAGATTGAGGTTTTAAATAAAAAAGTTTTGACTCTGTTGAAAATATTGACAATGAATCAAATAAGATAAAAAGCAATTTTTTTCTTTCAAAGAAATTATATTGTGTTTATACCTATCGTAAAAGGTCAACGAAAGAAGACAAAATTAATAACGAGGGTGTGAACCATTGAAAACCAAAATTTTTGACAAATTCAATCTAGGATTGGCGTTACAAACCCATAGTGTTTTAAATGAATTTTACATTTTACGAAAGTTAATTTAGAGAATATGACCGCATCCATAACATTTCATTTGATTTCACCAAATAACTGAATATTTGACGGGTACTACACTCGAGGACTAAATCTAACAACAGGGATTTGGACTCAGCGGTAGTAATAGATCCTTGGCTAATAATTCAAGTAAACCAGACAGACGCGCATGCCGTCTACACGAATCACCAGTGACACTCGAACTAAAGCAATTACAAGGCCAGTTCTATTACAAAGTTATAAAGTAAAGACAACTAAAACTAAGATAAAATTTGCGTCATAGCTTTTCTTATATTATTCAAGCAGCAGATGAGCTCGACTCCAATATCAAAATACTAGGATTGATATTTGTTCTACCGAAGGTCGGTGGTTCTCTCCAGGTACACTGTTTTCCTCCAACAATTATAGCTTACTTCCACGATAAAGCACACTAATGCCGAAAGTTGCGTTAAACCATATCAACCAACTAATCAAGCACGTAAACAAGCAAGGTCTTCTATAATTTCACCGTGTTGTTTTAATTGAAATGTTTGTGTTTCACATTTACTTTCATATGCTTATATCCTGAGCAATCAACTATTCTTAAACGCGATTTCATGCTATATTTTGTCAATGTTGTTTCTGCTAATTGCATGGGTTCTAGAAGAAGCACGAAAACAATTGTTTTACCTCATTGAACTGAAAACTATCGCCAACACAATCCGGAAGTGATTAAGAACGTTATCTTAATTAAAAATCAGTGCAGTTTACTATTTATGGAGCGTCGGTAATAATTATGAGAGAATTATTTTGACATTTCGGATGTGAAAATACATGGTTATGGCAAAAAAATATTATATTTATTAAAATCGTGTCATTGACTTCAGCCAAGATGTTATAACTGTGTCATTTAGTGCTGTAAATCTAACATCTTCGGATAAGATTAAGGTAAATGCGTAGGGAGGTTGCAAATAAACAATTTAGACCTATTGGATATTACCATAAATTATTTTCTCATTTCTGTAAGAATTTGCTTACAGCTGTAATTTTTAAATGCACCGAAAGATTACAATATGTGTGCTTGATTAAACAAATCATTGTTCCCTTTAATAATGATGTGAATATATTCTTCAAATTTAAATACACATTTAAAAGTTGAACTTTGAAAATTATACCAATAAACTAAAATAAATATTGATAATTCCTTCTATTCGGATTCATACTTAGCCTAAGAGATGCTTTGCAACAGAAACTATAACAAAAACATATTAAGAAGTGGTTATTATTAGCCATTATACTACAGATATATGAATGTTATGCAATGAACCTGAAACTGCTGATCTTTACTTTATCTTCTTTAATAATACTATCGTGATTAGAATCAGTTACAAAGGCATCAATCAATTTTAATTAGAAAAGCATGAGTTTGTTGGTGCAGACACTGAAAAATGAATTGTAAGCAGGGGTCCATGAGCGGCTACCTCTCCCGTCCTGAAGCTGAACGATTATGTTACATGTATGTATGTTTACACAATTGTATCATTGCTGTATCTCAATTATTGCCACATTAACCATTTATATCTATTTAGGTGCTCACCAAATTTTATGAATGTAACGATAATATAAACAACTTTCATACAAGGGTTAGGTCCAGCAAATTTTATATTCAAAGGCATTTTATACAAAAGCATCTGTTTTTAATTTGTTCAGTAATTGTCAACAAAGAATGTAAAGAAATTGTCTAATTTATGAAAATATTTTAAATACGTCACAGATATGAAATGTATATGACAATCATTTGAATGACTTATACTTTGTAGTCTTGTCTCCAATTATATTTAAAATGTTATGTTATAGTTACATGTACAATGTATATCGTTAAAAGGCGGAAACGCGAAAGCGCGGAAAGGCGAAGTCGAAAACGCGAAATCGGTTTCACGCGAAATCGGTTTCGCGTTTTCGTTCTCGCGTTTTCGCCTTTTCGCGTTTTCGCGTTTTCGACTTCGTGTTTTCGCGTTTTCGACTTCGCGATTTCGCGTTTTCACCCTATAAAATATAAAAGGGGGAAAACGCGAAATGGCCTTAACCGGCCACCATACATAATTCATAACTTGTCATGGACATGAAGTTTTCAATACAATTGATTTAATGTTCGTTTGTGACACGTTATTCAACATTAGATCGACGTTTTGGATGACATGACTTATTTTAAAGCATATCCGCCGACATTTTGTATTCCTGATAAACAATCATCATATTTGTATAGGACTTTGAAATTGTCTCATAGGAGGTCAAAAAAGTATTCAACAATATCTTAATTTTTATTTATCCTGCAATCGGGTGTTCTACTATACAGATACATACAGCCTTACAGATATCGCTATGCTGTATCTGTATACTATACAGATATCGCTTCAAAGCTCCGCCGACTGCCGGACTGAGTATTGTATGAACCTGCGTGACCCCAGAATGTGTATTGCTATCGCATTCCAATGGCGATTACTTTTATACGTTCTGTCTGTTTTCAAACATTTCTTTAGAGCAATAAGAATCACACCAATTTTTTTAGAACATAAACACATGAACGGCAGTCTTTTCTATCGATTTCAAACTTGAATGTGTATGATTGTGTTACAAAAACAACCGTGTCAGTTTCACCATGCATGTTTAGTACATGTCGAGTCTGAAGCGTAGTACAACTCGTACTTTCCTGTTACAAATTGGACAATGTTTTGTAATTTGTTTTTACTGTTGAAATTAAATGTTATGTGAAAATAGATAATTATCCACCTTTAGCGATGTATTATTGTTGACCATTCGAGATTCTTTTTTTGCGAACACGTCTTCAGCAGCTGAATATGTGATTACTGTATCGTATTACTACACGGGCCTCAAGGGGTTTCAAATCGAAAATAAATGCAAAACATGTGTTTTTGTGTCTTTTAAAACACAAATAATATATAGAATCAATTGCATGATAATTAAAGACAATAACTGTTTAGTGTCTTTAAATATTAGCTGTATTTGTACTCGGCTCGAAACAGGTGTAATAGCTCGCTACTCGCATACACCTTGTTTCCTAGCCTCGTACAAATACAGCTGATATTTAAAGACACTAAACAGTTATTGTCTATATAAAAAATGATGGAAAAATCAAAAAAAGTGTGAAACAATTATATAACAATTTTGTCGACCTATTCTACCTTGGCCAATACACATCTCGTTATAAGTATGTAACGACCATACTAATGAAGATAAAATGGATACATCGACAGATAACGAAGCAAAAGATGCTAGTACAGATATCTGACATTTCGATAGTACAAATAGTTGTTATTGTTTGCCGAAATGTGTGTTAGGTATTGTCTTTCAGGGCAAACTGGTACTAAATGTCTATCAAGGCCTTGATGAAATATGCGGCTGGGAAAATGTTATATGGCAGTACACAAGATCGTTTCCGATAACACACATGGATATTCGGTCTTAAATGTCACTCCTATATTAGTTCTGGGTTGATATTGGGTTGTGAAAACACAATGACTGAATAGTGGATGGTTATTGATAAAGCACTTCAATCGTAATAAAGATTTTAGTTATTTGCATTTTATGTTGATGTCTCATTAATGTGTTCCTTATACTTTCCTTTCACAAGGAACTGAAAGAAGACGATACATTGATGATAAACATATGCAGGTCAAAATCAAAGGATCTGTATTGGGTCTGTTCTCGTGCTCATTTCTGTTACACACTTTAAAATGTCACATGGTTTTTAAGTCTCGCAAACGGTGCGTTCTCTGTCATATGTGACGATACAAATACAAGTATATATGATTTGTAAATCATGTTGTGTAGTCATGTTTTTTATGTGGATATTTTCATAGTAAGCCCCCCTATGGTTTCTTTTATACTGCTACTTGTAGTACATAAAAGGAAGAAAACGGATGAATTCAATGTAAACGATTTACTTGATTATTTGTCCTTGCGGTGGGGTCTGGAGTACTAATGGGGCGGGCGGTTTTCCTTTCAGTTTTCTTTTCTCTATTCTCTATATGTAAGCATCCCATTATTTGAATTATTTTTTTCTTTTTTATCATTATTTTCTATAGACACTCTTGGTAAAGATGTCTTATTGAGTGCATTGATTTATGTCATTCGGAAGCAGTATTTCCAAGACAAAACACCACTCCTAAAGACCATATATATAATAACAAAGAAAAGGTCTTTTCATCTGCCTCTATATTTAATTTTCTTCTTGTATTTGTATTGGTTCACTAGGGAATTATGTGTCGATTTTGCACAATTGGATGGTGGTTAAGTTCGGAAGCTGTTATTTCCCACAAGACATTTTATAGAAATAATTTTTTTACTTGAGCTTTAGTTTAAACCCCAACTTCGATTATATAATTTTGCATTCATTTCTGTATTTACATTTGTGCAATTTATTCAACATAATGCCAAATAAACGGGTTATTGTACAAACAGCTGTTCTTTGTGCTAAAGGGGATTAAATAGTATTTTAAAGAACGATAATTACTAATTTTGAATTTAAATACAATGCCCTTTTTGGAGTGCAAAGAAAGTGAAAAATTCTACGAGTAAATAGTGCATTCCTTTTTTAAAACGTATTACAAAGCTTTCTAGGTCAACCAATTCAAAAGCATAGGACGAATCGGTATCTGTTTTACTGTTTGTGAGAAAAAATCTAAATCATATGATATAATTGGAGAAACGAGATTGATGTTAGTGTAAATCAAATTATCATCCCTTAAATACGAAGAAATATTTTCAAACATAGTGATCCTAGTGCAGAAAAGTTATCAATTTAAATTTTACTTTCCACTACAGTTTTACAAAGAACATTTCACTATGTATTTAAAAAGAAAAAAACTATTGTGGAAAATGATATTGGAAATATATATCCCTTTTGAAGCTCAGACATATGAAATAGAATGAAATTCAAAACAGTGTGGCTGTGGCAATTGATTGACACATTAAATTCATCCATTGACTGGGACAATTTACGTGAACGTTTGTCTGTAACGACTACTGTTCACGACGTACCTACGATAGACATTTAAACTGTGGGGTCACCAAAGGTTTCTTAACGCCTTTAATTATAAAATAATTTGAAAAATTAATCAGGAATAACCTTTATGTTTTGACTTATATAATTGATATAAATCAAAACATCGTGTTATTTCTGATTAATTTTCGAATTACTTTATTAAGGTGTTGAGAACCTTTGGCGACTCCATAGTTTTAGTGTCTTTAAAAAGTACATAGTGAGCAGTGGTCGTTACATACAAACGTTCACCTAAATTGTCCCAGTCAATGGATGAATTTAATTTGTCAATCAATGGCCACAGCCACACTGTTTTGAATTTCATTCTATTTATTGTCATTGAATTTTTTGCTAAAAAGTCGTAACATTATTTTGCGCAATGATTTACTTATAACATATACAACTAGTACAGTCATATCACTAATATATTTTTGCACACTGAACTCTTTGGTTTGACTATCAGTTCCAATGATACAATTCAAATTGAAGCATTGGTTCAACACTAGATTCCCGATTTAAATGATACATTCTGTTTTTTAAAGATGGATTCAATAACAACATGAACTTGCTGTTTAAAAAATCAGTAACATATATACGTTCATCCCTGCATTTCGGCGTAGAACCATCGAGTTTCGACAACTGACAATCCTGGTCAATTTAGGATTAAAGTCGAACACCTGCCACGTGTGTGATTTCGAACCCAGAAACTCATGGTTGACAGGATATTGATACAGCAGAAAGACGGCTAAAACTACCGAACACCAAAGGCACAATCAGAACAGCAAAGCATATTAAAAAGTAAAATACGCCAAAGAAGGTTGTTCAGTATAGTATTTTAACCCCCCAAAAAACAGCCAGAAAATAAACTATTAGATATGTGAAATTTTAGAGAGCATAGCAAACTATTTACAATCCCTATTATGCAAAAGGGATATGATCCAAAAAAATCTTTAATAAAAAAGGATGAACCAGTAAAAACAACATGCATAACCTTCAATAACATGCATAGTTTTAGTAAATTTTCTATCTTTCTTTTATATGTTTCGTCCCACTCATGTAGTTGAGTTTTACTGGAAATAACAATAAAACAATATGCGTAACATTCAATAACATGTTTGGTGGCCTTAGAGTGTTCTGGGCTATTTGGTGATCATCTGGTTGTTGTCTCTTTGATACATTCCCTATTTCCATTCTCAATTTTAGTTTTAGTATATTTTTTAGTTGCGTGTAACTGAAATAACGATAAAAACAATATGCAAAACGTCCAATAACATGTTTAGTTTTAGTATCTTTTTTAATTGCGTGTCAATGAAACATCGATAAAACAATACGCATAACCTTTTTTAATATGCGTGTTACTGAAATAACGATAAAACAGTATGTAAAACTTCCAATAACATGCAAAGTTTTCAGTATCTTTTTAAGGTGCGTGTTACTACAAATGTCTAACATTTTGATATTGTCAAACTTTTCCAAATGAACACTATCAAAGTAGGTTAATAGATGTCTCTTCGCACTTCCATTGGATTTCAATCAACGTTTGGCAATTGAAGATATCTTCACTAGTTGTACGACACGCGATTAGTTTCGGAGAAAAAGTTTGTTGGTATCAGTCGATTAGGAACCCAGTCACAAAGAAAATGTCAAATTAGGGAAACATTACCAGAAAAAATATATAATAAATTACCATATTATTGAGTTTGTCTTTGTTAAGAATGAACACTTGTAATAATTAACATCTCCTGAGATCTATTTCAAGGCTATTTATCGATTTCTTTGGAATGATTGGTGATGGGCTGCTAATCATTCTGTAATGGGGGAGTGTAAGGTCACTCAACGGTCTAAAGTTGTCAGTGAATATGAAATATTGTTATCTTATACAAATATGGAAGTGTTAAAAGTGAAATAAGATTGTAGACATGTGAAATGTTATTTGTGTGTATTGCACTACCGCGCTGAAGTATCAATATATTTTAACTACAAAAAGTAGTAAAAAACAAGACGTAACTTATTTATAGCGGAGCGATTCAGAAACTGTTTATCTCTTATAAATAAGGTGGGATGTTTTGTGCAAAAGTCCAAAGTACATCACTCACGGTAGTCTTTAGAATTTGCACTCACAACACAGAATTTGCACCCACAACACAGAATTTGATATTTTTTACTAAACAACAGTTGCATTATTATACTTATCAAGTGATTATGTATATTCAATAATTTTTAAAGCTAATTCCTTCTCTTAGTACAACTGCTTGAATGAAACTAATTTAAACCTCTTTGCAAAGAGTCTTTATCTTTCCTTAAATTTATGTAACCTTAGGAGAGACGGAATGTATGCAAACACACGCTAATTTAATATACTAATCATTAAATTTTCTGCTTTCAAATTGTATCAATTTCTTTAAGAGAAGGAGAAAAGTGCCGACGACTTATCTTGAATTCAAACACGAAGTGCATATAAAACTTGATAAATATAGATTGGAGTCCATGCATTTGGTAGTGCAAATAGTTCGTTGGACGATATGTTATATATATATACATATATATCAATAATCTTGCATAGATAGCTGTGTTTATGTTTAGGTTTATCTACAGAAATTGTAGTTACTTCCTGTAAAATGATAAATATTTGTAATTTTTTTAGTTGTTCGAAATTGTGTTTGTCGAAAGTAATATATAAACTCGCAGTGGTTTTTGTTATCAAATGTCCAGAACAAAAAGCTAATACCTCTTGGACTCGGACGTCTTTTAAAATGAGCTTAACTGCTTTGATACTCCATTTTGAATGAATGGTAAAGGCCGGAGAGGGTTGAGATCTCACATAACATGTTTGGTCAATTCAGGTGTACCCTAGGTGTTAGTACTACAACGTTTAAACCAAATTCCTAGCATATATTTTAGTATTTTTGATAAAGATATCAGATGAAAGGTGAAGGACTGGTGATCCTTATTTTGAATGTTGTCTATCCAATGGAGTTTATTACTATTTGATAACTCATATACATGTATTACATCAACACTTTGGCGATCTTTTTGATTGGATATTGCATTTAATTTTTTTCCAGTCTTTTAATGGTGTTGTTTATGAGTATCAGATTCTACAATAAAAAAGTAGGGATACCAAGTACATTATACACAAAGATCTATATAAGGTCGTCTCATATTTCCTATAAACTAATTGAGACGTCATTTGTATTTTCCCAAAAGTAAAACAAATCTAGCCGGTCATTGACCACCTGATGTTTTACTGAAATCAAATTTTAGCAGTAGGTCAAGCTGTAATTTTTTAACAATTCAATTAAGCATTTCCCATTCTTTCTAATATCACAACTACTATCCTTGTAACTAAGAATTACTTACGAGACATTTCCAGACAAAAAAAGACGAAAGGAGCAGGTGTATCATCAATTTCTTCTAATTTTTTGTAATGGTGTTTACAATATTAAGGTACAGTGTATTTAAAGCCTGACCGTGAGTGCATGAGTTCCAGTTCTAAATTTAAAGTTTATACATGGTTTCAATCATTCTAAATCATACCTTGTTTCTTGCTTGTCTTTTATTTTTGCTATGTGCTTTGTCTGTACTTATACATTTGTACATCCTTTCATTGTGTTATTGTACTATGGTAAACTTGTGTATTCTTGTCTTTAATGTTTGCTAATATGCTTGGTCTATATGCTATTTGGTGCTTCTTTGTTACATATTTGTATTTTTTTTAGTGATTACAATTATAAAACTATGTTGACCACTGTATTTTTAACATTTTCACCTATAATGTCTGTTTGTTTTGTTCACACATCGTAATCAATATAATAAAATTTGATGCGACTGTCAAACAAGTGAGAGATTTAGCTAGCTTTAAAACCAGGTTTAATCCACCATTTTCTACATACGAAAAAGCTTGTACCAAGTCAGGAATATGACAGTTGTTAGCGTTTGATTTTGCCATTTGATTAGGAGCTTTCCGTTTTGAATTTTCCTCGGAGATTAGTATTTTTGTGATTTTACTTTTTTTCCTTTTTAAATGAGTCAGGCTGTTTGTTTTCTAATTTGAATTGCATGTTTAACAATTGTCATCCCAGAGCCTTTTATACTGTTCGAGCTTGCTATGCGGTACACGTTTTTCTCATTGTTGTGTGTCATGCTATGCGGTACGCGTTTGACTCATTGCCGTAGGCCATGCGATGACTTATAATTGCTAACAACTGGTCTCTGCTGGAGAGTTGTCTCTTTAAAAACTCATACCATTTTAATTCCATAGTGATATTTCATTCGGATTGCCTCCGAACTGTTAATTCGAATATTCATTTCAAGTCATGTCTGCACGGGTTACTTACGAAAAGAATTGCGCAACATATAGAAACACCGCACAGCCTTTTTTACTGCAGTACATCAATAATAAATGCAATAAAATTATTATATAGAAGGCTTGACATTTCATATCTGTATAACTCTCTATCTAAGGGTTTATAGGATCAATTATATAGTCTCATGTCCTGTCCCCTGAGACAAGTAATTTATATATCCCATTCTCAAATGTTGCTGACCAAGAATTTATATTCTAGTCACATGCAAATCTAGCGATGCTAAAGATAAAGTTACAGTATTAATGCATTCAATTATCAATATTACTTCCCAGATATTATTAAGAAGAAAGTATTGTAATAAGGGTTAATAATAAAATGACAATATTATATTACAACGGAAGAGCAGTAATTCTGTTTTTATTCCATTGATGAGGGTTAATGAAGGAATCTTTATTCCATGGGTTCTTCGTTCGGTTTGGTGAATATTAAAAGTAATGGAATTTTATGATGCTTGAAAGCGTTGTTATTTTGTTGTATAAATGCTGCTGGCATGTTTGAGGATGGAATTGAAATATTAATAATAAATATAGGTTGGAAGTAATTCAGTGCAGTACTAAATAAAGAATCGGATGTTAAATGTAGTTTGGGAATAACATCAGAACTAAGCTAAATATTAAATATACATTTGAAGAAAATGTAGTATACTTAAAACAAAACCTGTATGGAAACAAACACAGTATATATATATATATATATATATATATATATATATATATATATATATATATATATATATATATATATATATATATATATCATTTCTAAATGTTATTTTGAAGCAAATGATGTACAAGATAAACACTTTGTTTTGAAGCAAATGATGTACAAGATAAACACTTTGTTTTGAAGCAAATGATGTACAAGATAAACACTTTTTTTGAAGGAAATGATGTACACGATAAAAAAAATTAATATCAAATGTAGTTTTAAAGCAAAACAGCACTAGACTAAAATTAAACATGGCATATAGTTTGAAAGTAAAATTAATGCGACAGTTCTCTACAAAAAATTGAACATAAAACTGTTGTATTGAAATAACTGCAACACTAGACAAATCTAAAACATAAAAAGATGTATTGAAACAGCTAGGTTCTAGATACTACTTATTTATAGGACTTTCGCATGTACAATGTATTGTAGAAATTGCAGAAATTTTATAGTTTGATTTTAATGTGAAAATCAGATCTTTAAAGAGGGAGAAAGAGAATATTCGCAATTTAAGCGATAGAGGAGAGATGGGAGAGTATTAGTAAACATTTATTTATTTGTTGGCATGACACGGGTTTTCTTCTCATATATGTTACATGTATGACGGTATGATACTAAACCCCTAACGGGAAGGATTATCATATGATGAAGACATAATTTCAATCAGTTTACTTGAAGTCTGGAGCGGATGTCAGTTAACTGCTAGTAGTCTGTTGTTATTTATGTATTATTGTCATTTTGTTTATTTTCTTTAGTTACATCTCTTGACATCAAACTCGGACTTCTCTTGAACTGAATTTTAATGTGCGTATTGTTTATACGTTTACTTTTCTGCATTGGCTAGAGGTATAGGGGGAGGATTGAGATCTCATAAACATGTTTAACCCCGCCGCATTTTTGCGCCTGTCCCAAGTCAGGAGTCTCTGGCCTTTGTTAGTCTTGTATTATTGTTAATTTTAATTTCTTGTGTACAATTTGGAGTTTAGACTGGCATTCATTATCACTGAACTAGTATTATTAGTTACATAGTGTGCTAGTGACCTAATACGGTATATATGGGGTCACTAGCACACTATGTAACGAATTTATCTTACCGACTATCTTAATTAACATGTGAAATTTAGACCTATCAATAAGTCTTCAATACTGTTAGCATTAAGAAACTTCTTCCATTGATCCTACAAAAATAGATACCAACAACTTGTTAGGTTTAAATGTGTTTTATGAATTTATTTCAATCTTAATCATCAATTTCTTCGTCTGTTGAAACCTTTACGATTTTTTTTCTCAGTACCGTTTTGTTTTATAAAGGGACGTTACACCACTACTAACCGTGTATGAAATAAGCCCCGCCTCCCTACTACCTTATATGGGACATAAAGGGACGTAACACCATTACTAACCGTGTATGAGATAAGCCCCGCCTCCCTACTAACCTAATATCAAATATACACGGTCTCCACGAGGGCGCTTTTAACCAATCACATTCCTAGAAATGTATCGGAGGTAAGATAAATATATTTGTGTAGTGGCCAGCTGAAGGACGCTTCCGGGTGCGGGAATTTCTCGTTGCATTGAAGACCCATTGGTGGCCTACTGCTGTTGTCTCCTCTATGGTCGGGTTGTTGTCTCTTTGACACCTTCCCGATTTCCATTCTCAATTTTACTAATGCTCACGATGAATCACTAACTTAGTCAATTTACCAATACTTATTATTTTCAGGAGGTCTGTTCGGCGAGGAAGAAGACGAAAGGATACATAACGCATTTAAACACGCTGTGTATTGGATAAACCATCAACACGAGTTCTTCCGCGACAACCAACTGGTGTTCGACACTAGAATTTTACAAACTAAGGACCTGTTTAAATCTACTAAAGAAGGTAGGCATACATTTTGAGAAAGAGCTAAATAAAATGTTCCTTTCAAAAATATAATTATACTAAGATTTTGTTAAAATTATTTATTGAATATTGAAAATGCATTTGAGAACAAAGTATACAACCTAACAACATTCACAAATACTTCAACTTATTTTGATTGGTTCAGAACTAAATTCTGCTGATAAAAACGGCTTTGATTTTTTCCTTTTATATTCGCTTATACGCAAGCAGTACATGCATAAGGATTATATATACAAGTATCTAAAAAAACAAAGACCTCCACGAAATAGCACAATAGTGTTGACAGTGGCGTTAAACATCAATCAATCAGTCATTATAAAAATCTTGGAGGAAGCACTGAAGTAACTTTTTTTTAATGTCCCCATGGTACATGTAGTTCTTGCTTTTTTATCACTTATTAAAAAGAAATCATGTTTTTACTACTCCCTAAGAAATACACTTAATCTTTGGAACCATATGCGTTCATCTCCGTTTTTTTAGAGCTCGCATTGCTTAATGATTAATTTTCTTTGTAAATTCATAAGATCTTACAGCATAGTCCAATCAAATTAACGCCTTTCCAATATGGATCATTCATAATTATCATACTCCGTTTAGGGTGATACGAGAAATAACTCTCCAATCGAGCAGGATAGTTAAGGATCGATGTTCGCTGCTCAGTTTCAAAATAAGTAACTTTTCATAAAACTAGTATGTATTGATAGGGAATAAATTGAGGAATAAAAAAAGCAAAAAAAAAAAATTATAGGGGTCAATGTGCTTGTTTTCGAGATATCAGCCATTGGAATTTTGGCGGGAAAATGTTCTCTCTTGATTTTCCATAGCTTTATCATTGACCAGTTAAAGTATTCAAACACTATTAAAAAATAAATAAAATCGTATAAGACTTTTACAAATGACTTATAATTATACATATAAAAGATTAATAAGAAGAAAAATGGGGGTTCATGGGGAAATTTTTTAAGGTATTCAAATGGATAAAACCAGAGGATTCCGAAAATCTGACAAAAACTCCAAAATCATGACAAGCAGTCATCCTTAACAGGACACATTTATCAGAAAACACATCTTCAGATCCATTGGTCTCTTGTGAACAATTGTATTATTGGCATTGATCATACCAAGTCTGCATGGCATGTTCTGAAATTAATTCCGAAAGAAATCCGGGCCTGCTGTATTTCTATGTCGTAGTAGAGTTGTTTAATTTGCGATTTAGTAGTAGTAACAGACACAATTGGAAGTAATAATAAATAATTAACTATACTGATCATACTGAGTATTGTCGCCATGAATGACATATTTTGAAATTATGTATTTCATTCAGATTGGACAAGGCAAAACCTACATCAGAATTGATAAAAAAAAACCAACATAATGTTCTCGAGTTTTCGTTTGTTTCGAACTAGAGCACATAACAAGAGTAAGGTTTAATTGCAACCATGTAGGTTAATCGCCATCATAATTACATAATAATGATAATGTTTGCTGTGCAATTTGCATATAGCTGTTTGCTTCCACCCAGTGTATGAATATTTCATCAGTATAACACAAACAAGATGTCTACGGTATGCTTTTAAAACACATTAGACAAAAAAACTTGTCGTTGCTTTACTTACTATGCTAAACTGTTTTCATACATAATTCGTCTGATTAAAGCGCCTCATCCATTTATACTACAAAGATGTTTGCACATAAACGAGTAATTAACATCAAATTGTTTTATATACAACAAAATGATTTATTTTTTACGCCAACATTAATAGGTGTTTTAAGATATTAATTTTCATTATACCAATTAACTAAATACAAACAAGAGTATTGAAAGACATTTTTGACTAATTTCCTAGCGTAAGGTGCACGATACTTATCATGGGATAATGACAGGTAAGTATGTTCATATAGTATGACTAGTTGCTAAGTTATTTGTAGATGTGATTACCCTACACCATTTTTAGCTTTCAAGTTTTATTTCTTTCTTTTTTAAAAACTGAAACGTTTTTAACCCTTACCCAATCCGAACTCTAATCTATAAATCAACAGCACCAATAACGGCAATTCACAAAACGCCCCATCCTTTCACCTTCCAAAAAAATACTTTAAAAATGAAATAATGATAACTGAGATAGATGACATCCTCTTACTCTTTTTACGATAAATGTTTAATAATTATTTATTAGAGTAAACATAAATGTGGGGAAAAAGCTCATTTTATAGATGTACAGTGTTAAAAAAATATCAATACTAAATAAATTCGAGTATAACTCTTACTAGCTTACCTACGTATGCAACTACAGAAAATAAATCAAAAATAATTTTATCCAATACCAGAATTTAGACTACCCGAAAAAAGAAAACAGTACATCACATAGAATATCAATTGCTTTATTTAACACGGTTCTTTCTTCCTGTCTATATATATAGGGAAAAGTAATAGTATTTGATGTTTTGAAATGTAGTACGTATTCCCTCTAGTTATATATATTGAAAGGTGAGGTTGTAGGTATGTCACTTTAAGAGAATTACGACATACATCATTAACTAAAACAATTGGATAGCAAGCAACCAAGTCAACAAGTACCATGCTACTCTACTTTTTTGTATTTCAGATGGTTATTCTTTCTGCATGTAGATTTATAACAGTTTTTTTTTTTGTTTTTTCTTAGTTTGTTGTTCAAGATATATTATTTTTCAGTATTTGTTTTTCAGTTTGTTTACAGATGGATTTATCACCGGCAGCTTTATTTGGACCAAGATCACCAGAAATGTCTTCATACGCCAATTCCATGTGTAGATATTTACACATTCCCCATTTAGAATACCGAGAGGAACCGACTTACCGCCGTACAGCAAGTTTCTCCATCAACCTTCACCCCAGTCCGGTGGAGTTGGCTAAAGCGTATCGGGACGTTATCAACTATTATAATATGGACCATTTAATGATACTCTATGCATCTAGTAGTGGTAAGATAATAATTGAAGTAGTGAATCGGTTTTCAATCTTACAGGTTCATGTTTTTTTCTCATTTTTATTATATGAACTCGGGTTTGCACGTTTTATATTTCGTTGGCATTTAATATCACAATCAATATAGACTTTACCACTGTAACTTGTGAGAAGAAAAGAAAGAAAAAAAAACATTGTCAATTCAAAAATTTAAAACCCCCGCTTGTTGAGCTATCAACAAATTTTGATAAGTACTGTATTTTGTGCAGCTTCATTTGCATATCATTAGTTGGTTTAAACTTGCTTTCGTTTCAAATCAGAATCGGTGGGCGGAATTAAGAAGTTCAAGATATCACAATGAATTATCAGACTGTCATATCCTGCAACATCTTTGATTTGTAAAGTTTAAAAAATGTAAGCTGCCGAAAACTCCTACAACGTCTGGTAACTTTTATAAATTGTAAAGTTTCTTGTATACAAAGATGTATTGATTCAAAGATAGTAAGACTATACAAATCCTTCATTAGCTAAACTAAAGTATACTTTGTGCATAGGATGATCATGTTAACAAGTATAATAAAATATCATTCTCAGATCTAAAAGAAGCGAAACTACCTTTCAACTTCCAATTGAGTCATCTCAATGTGACTACATTTGTTATCTTTAAATACCAGGAAAGCATTGTGAAGTAGGAAATAAAAGTTATTGATTGTGTGTTTAACACTCCGTTATAATGCCTTAATTCGTACTTGTATCGGAGGATCACTCGGTCAATGCCAATTGTTACATAAATAATGTCAATCAATTCATCAGGCGAAAGAACCAGTGATTAGTGGGTAATATCTGTAAATTTCTTGATAGTCTATATTTCGTTTGATTAGAAAATCTGTTATTTTGTATTGGATCAATTGATGTATTTCGTTTGATTATAAAATCCGTGTTTTTGTACTGAATCAATTGATGTTTAGAAGATTATAATATACAGTAAATTGTTATCAGGAGTAAAAGTTAATTCGTTCAGAACAATTTCGTAATTTGATATTTAGATAAAAACACGAATAAAAGATAAGCAAAATTAACGGTAATGCACTGAAACACCTTATGCAATTCGCCGTTTCTGAAAAAAAAATTAGGGTAATTTCGTTATTTGCACTGCAAAAAAAAAAAAACAAAACCAAAACTAATGTCGTGTGATCGGTTGCGTTTTCAATGTTTCAATGGCAACGTTTTGTATTTCCAAATTTTAACGAGAATGCAGTAAAACGGTGTATTTGATATGTCGAGTTAGTTTGTGTAAATCTTCATTTGTTTGAAAAAAAAATGTAATTATTCCGTAGATTCGATTTTCCAGTTTCAATGAAAAATGACAATTTTAAAATAATTAAAAGGTGTCTTTCTTTTCAAAATGAGTATATCCTATATTATATATAAGATTATATTCTTCCAAAAGAAACAAGATTAAGTCCATTGTGTCAAATAGAATGAGATTGGTTCTCTTCTTAAAATATCAATTTTGAAAATCAATGGGTACAAATTTAACAAGTTGTAATAAAAAATGTCAAAGTGTAATACACAATTCGAAAATGTGTAAGTTAAACTATGGTTTTCTGACAAACTAATACTTGTTATTTCGTAGATTTAAAATGAGTTTCTTTTTCGAATTCTGGGGGAAAGGGGGGGGGCAAACATCTTTGCATATGCATTTTCCACCATGATCTCAATAATTTGTAATAACAGCTAAACACAAACAAATACTTTGATACTGTGAATTTAACCATATATTTTTAGATTATGAAATCTGAAAGAAATGTGAAATGAATTCAAAGAAACCTCCTTTTGAGTTAAGAAATGCTCAAGTTGCACATTGACCTTGCAATGATCATACAAATATCCAAAATACATCTATACACGAAAATTCAATGTTTGTTTTTATCATAACCAGTCATTACAGCTAGGGTTAACAAACATGTATATTTAAAATAATTGTAATCACTCATTGCAGGGTTAACAAAAATGCAAGTTATTATACAAGATATTTCTAAAGAATCTGGAAAAGCGATACATTTACGACAGGTCAGTTCAAATACCAACATGAGGGAGTTATTGATGGAGGCCAAGAGAAAGCAATGGACCAATATCTTAGCCGATCTAAATGCATCGCAGACATCTTTATTACTTAAAATGGTAAATATTCTATCTTGTCAAATAAATATAGACCGTCTTTGATTTATTACAAATGTATCACTTTATAGTGTTGTTTTTGGATTTTGTTGCTTTTTTCTACGCTGTAAAAATCCTTGAAAAAGAACGATTGGAATATTGACACACAATTGGCAGATTAAAGTATTAACCCTTTGTATACGTTTTTTATGTATTAAAAGATAGGTAACTATTTCAAAGACGATTTACAAGGTAAAAAGAGAAGACATTTGATTATAATAAATTGAAATATAAATCTTCATCGTTTAATTTGACCTGTCGAATCGAGTTTGAAATATCAAGACTGCGTTTTCAAATGAAATAAAGGGACATGCAAGTTTTATTCGATTTTTGGTATTTTTCTTCACTATTGCATTCGCATGTACATTTTATTCGTTTTTTGGTTTTGTTTTCTTCACTATTGCATTCGCATGTACATTTTATTTCTAATTTACGAAAAGTGTGACATGTCATTTAGTAAAGTCATTAATCTCAGTCTTGCATGAAAGTACAAATATATTTATTCTATCGATCGACTAATATAAACCTGTCCTCTTCAAATTTAGTCAAGGTTCACCTAGATTCCAAGATTTTCTTGATGGACATAGCATTCCTTCCGTAATTGTTTTCTTATTCCCCGTCAACGGTTATAATTAAAACGTATTGACCAATGACAGACGGGTAATAATCACATGACATTGAAATCTGTGAATAACAGAAGAAGATTGACTGAGACAAAGTGTTCTTCTAAAGCTGTTGTCTTTTTCTATAATGTACAATGTAGCTAATCCATTCATAAAAAAAGACTGTCTCACACTTTTGTATGAAAGATTAGAAGGTGTTTTTGTTCGATTGCTCTCACATTTTTGTATTAAAGGTTAGAAAGTGTTATGGTTCGATTGCTCTCACAATTTTGTGAATATAACGGAACTATAAGCAATTGTCATACACATTGAAGGTTAAGTTATAAACACTAGGTTTAATTCAACATTTTTTCTGGAAATGGCTGTACTCAGTCAGGAATATGGCAGTTGTTTTTCACTTGTTCTGTTGATTCATGACATTTGCTTTACGGTCAAATTTATGGACTTCCACTTTTTGAATTTGCTTTGGAATTCGGTATTTATGTTATACTTTTTTATAAAACATTTCGAGATAGAATAAACAAAACTCTGTCTAAAATAATCTGTTTAATGTTTGATGGAATAGAAAGGAAAAGTTATAAGCATCTATAAATGTGAATTTTATTGCAGTGTCTAAGCGTCATTGGAAATTAGACCACATAAAACAACTTTGTAAGAATGGCTGAATGATTTCAGTTTAAATAGGTTTATTAACTTATTCACATTTACATATACAATTGCACAGTGTATGCAGATTTGTCTGTCTGCACAAGAACTGCACCATGGAGTGCTTTTCAGATATGTCAGACGAATACTTCCTGTTTCCGGGTTTTTGAATTACAGGGGCGGTATGCTTATCACGACATCGTGTGCAACGTCTAGTTTTAATTCAAAATAATGATATATATGCTACAATGTAATACTGCAAATAAGACAGCTGAAGCTTTATCCATCAGAGTCCAAATGTCGAAGTTATATGAGACTCTGGAATAGGGGTCCTTCATATCTGTATTCTTCATTTTTTTGGGCCATCATTCTTATTTCTGTATATTGTAGCACCCTATTATTCTCTATTGTTTATTTTTAGCACCCAATTATTCCCTTTTCTTGTTTTTTGGCGTTAATTGCCTTTTTATTTTGTTAGACATTTATTCTCTACGTTTAACCCATTTCTCTATTCTATAAAGCCTTTCAAGACTTTCAAGTATGAGCAATCATATACTCTTCTATTTACAGGCTCTTCAACAAGGAATGATTAATCCGTATCATCATTATGTTTTAACAACATTGGTAAGTTTTTATAATAACAGTACTCACAGGGAGACTTGAATAACATATACGTATTTGTGTTACCATGTATTTGTAAAACATTGCGCCAAATTTAAAGTATGTTTGTCTAATGTTCAACGTCTTCTAATAAATAATATATATATACAAGACCTGGTTCGAAAATGGTGTTAAGTTTGTTTCAAAGAATTGGTTTTGAGTTATCTGTTATGTTAAGGTGTTATTGGCATTTATCAGCACTATCATTAAGCAAACAACAATCAATCAAACGACATATTCAGTTATCTTCAACTATAATAGAATAATTGTAACGTTCAGAATCGTCTTCAGAATGGACATGAATTGACATTGGCTATGCTATTTAAAATTCAATTATGAAGAGTTTTGTCTGGTCATAAAATGGTGCCTTTTATCGTGCTTTTATGTGAATAAAAGGAGATATGAAGAAAACTTCAATAAGACAGCAACCAAATGATAAAATTAACCAATAGACAACATACAAGACATCACGGTGTTTATGCAATGTGTGAAGCTTTAAATCTCAATATATAAACAGTGCAAAATTTGAGAATTTTGGCATCGTAGCTTGACGAAAGGGCGTTGGCAAATGCTTTTATTATTATATATCACTCATCAGAAATAGCCTGATATAAGCTTTATATTTTGAAAATTGCACAGTATTATTGTTTTATTTGTTTGAATTTATACACATGTATTATGATACAGTACCTAATTCACATCACCAGATGCGCATTTCGACAATTAACGTCTCATCAGTGATCCTTATCGATGGACAATTTGAGAATCCGAAATCTAATACCAACACTGCAGAGCTGAAATAAACTTTTTTTTACCAAATGTTACACAATTTCAATAAGACAATCCATATTTGCATGCCATGATCACTGGGCTGGTGATGCCCTCTGAGACTTACAGTTCATCAGTAGAGATATTGACCCAATTGTAGTAATAACATGATTCGGCGATACAAATTTTTTGCACCAGATGCGCATTTGTTCATTAATGCCACCTAAGTAATGTTCGAGGCCAATTTGTTTAATCAGTTCATAACCTCTGCTTTTTCTAACACTTCAGACAGCACATATGTTTTCTTTTGAATTCAACAAGGATAATCTTGTTAATGATCTTTATATATATTTACAGGATATAGAAACAATAAATTTAGATGACTACAAATATAACCACGTGAATATAACAGGATTCCGATTGGTAGATCCGAAGAACAAGTTTGCCAAGCTTATTACAGATGATATGTATATTTACCAAATGAACACTCGACTACCTCTGTTGAGTATGGAAAACCATAACACAATACCGGTAAATATAAATGGAAGTTAATTCTCAAAAAGAAGAGGTATCATATATTAAAACAAAAATAGTTACTTTTTAAGGAACTTGCATGGTGAAGCTTTATTTTGGTCCATTAATTGAATCCGCAAATTCAATAATATTATCAATTTGCACCACTTTCACGATATTCATTTTTGTCTTGCATAGTTGAGTTAGGCCTTAAAAGGAGCAAGTTGACAGCTTTATAAATTCTGTATAATTTGACTTCAGTTATAATTATACATGTAGTCAAATTCGGACATCAAATTACGTTAAAATATATGATAAATACAAAATCAATATGTGATGCATTTTTTTATGCTTCAACCGACATTGACCACATTCATGAACCACCATAATTTTTGTTATTTTGTGTATCTGAATGATATTCCTCAAAGTTTGATGTCATTGTTTTCCAGAAGGAAATATACCTTAGAAATCCATAAAAACTGTCAATCAGACTAATATCATGAACAATTTCATAGTTTTAAAGCTGTAAATAGGGTCAAAACGTAAAATGACAGAAACAAAAAGGGCTAAGTTCATAAAAATTTGCATAGTAGTAAGTTTAGACTCTAAAGCATAATTTTTAGCCAAATAGCATGTGAAAGGGCAATTGAAAGTAGTTTCACGACGGAGTTGATCTTTCACTTTAGCAATACTTTACACTGTGTGAACATCATATACCAGATGAAGTCAAATATCCAAGATATGTTTTATGTTTATTTATTGTAACCCTGTCGTGTAATGTTACCATTTTAATGTTATAATTAACACTGTCATCAAAGCGGGAGGTTTGGCATGCCACAAAACCAGGTTCAACCCACCATTTTTTCATAAAATGCTCTGTACCAAGTCAGGAAAATGGCGATTGTTACATTATAGTTCGTTTCTGTGTGTGTTACATTTCGGTGTTGTGTCGTAGTTCTCTTATTTTTGATACGTTTCCCTCAGTTTTAGTTTGTAACCCGGATTTGTTTTTTCTCTATCGATTTATGAATTTTGAACAGCGGTATACTACTGTTTCCTTTATTTGAACGCTGCTGACGTACCACAAAGAATTGCTATAGTGTGTTTAACCTTTGACAGAAAAATAAATCCGATATTATTACAGTTCTAGACTTACAATAATCCAATCTGTTCCCCGAGAGTATTTTAAGCCTAAGTCATAAATCACAAGACCTCCAATTACCAATGATTGAAGTAAGATAACTCTGATTCAGTCAATTTATTTAATAAAATTTGTCATTATTTTTCATTTATATACCCTAGACTGAAGTACAAGACGTAAGCATAAAGTTCATGGAATTAAAATGTTCTTTTTAGCTCACAATATCTGCAATCTTTGTAGCTCGCTCGTCCATTATTTAATTTAAAATTGCAAAAAATTCTTTACATTTTTTTTATCATAAAAAAACAAGTGATTTTGTACTTTAAGATTCATCAGAATCAAACAGACTGTTATCCAGTTTGGCTTTGTTTTGATCTTTTATCTTAAATATTTGCACTTTTATTTAATTTTTCTGCATATTTATGTCACAACAACTTTCACTATTTAGTTTTAAAATGTTTGATGATGATGATATAAATTGCCCCAATGACTGATATATAATTGTGACCTACTTTATGTAGCACTCTTATACGATCATTGAAAGCTTGGCATATGGTAAAGAAACTGAAGACTTTCCGGTTTATATTTTCCACAGAGTTCAGTATTTTTGCTTTTTATTCCTTAACTGTACGCTGCGTTATGTAGATGATATCCTTTCATTAAATAGTTCAACGTTTGAAGACTATGTTACACGCATCTATGTCATAGACATAATAAAAATAAAAAAGAAACCTTAGATACTGTTAAGTCTGCTTTCATATTTCAATAAAAGCGATGATTCATTTTCCCCAATTGTGAACTTTCAATTGCTATGTCGCAAATTTCAAACAGCACCTGCATATGAAGTAGATACATCAGAGTTGATCAGATAATCTAGAACTTGCGTTTCCTTGCAAGAAGTCATGGGTCGTATAGTAAATATTTAGATCTTACTAGGTTTTGAAAATCTTTCTGATTTCAATTTTATGAGTGAAACAAATAAACATTTCAGTATTTAAAGCAAGAAAAAAAGAAAATGAAAACATGAACAGCGGTGCTTCTAGTATTTATAAGAGTTCATTTAAGTGAAATACAGCATAATAATAGCAATTACATATACATTTTGTATTATAAACAGATATCCTATTTCTTTCTTTTTCAGTATGAGTCGGCTCTTTTATTTGATGCAGTTTTGTTATTTGCAAAATCAATAGAAGAACAAGCAAAATATCACATAATAAGACCGGTGAATGTATCGTGTGAAGGAGATGACGTTTGGAGATCCGGGTTAGACCTGTTTAACTACCTAAATACGGTTAGTTTAAATTTTTATGGCCCATTTATGGGCATTATCTTTTCTGGTATGTGCCTCCGTCTGTCCGTTTTAGGTTAAAATTTTGGTTAAAGTTTTTAGTCGAGGTAGTTTTTGATGAAGCTGGAGTCCGATCAATTTAAAACTTAGTAAACATGTTCCCTATGATATGATCTTTCTAATTTAAATGCCAAATTAGAGATTTTATCCCATTTTCAGGGTCCACTGAACATGAAAAATGATAGTGAAGATGGGGCATCCGTGTACTTGGGACACCTCCTTGTTTACTTAACTATTGAACACATGAATAATTATTTGCAAAAGCATAAATAATTTTTGAAGGTCGTTCGATGACATACAACTGTTAATTCATGTTTCATTTGGTCTCTTGTGGAGAGTTGTCTCATTTACAATCATACCACATCTTCTATTTTTATATGATGATGCATAAGAACATGATTGCTAGAACAACACAATGATATCAATACTAAGATATAATTTTCAATACATTTTTCAAATACACGTGAAGGTTGGCGCCTGGTAAAAAGTTCAACCCCGTTTTTGCATTTGTTTGCAACTGTCCTAAGTCAGGAACCTGTGGTTGTCGTTTGTTGGTATGGGTTATACGTTTTTAGACTGTTGGTTTTTACTGGGTGGATTTTTTTTACCCTAGTCATTTGTCGAGCCCTATATAGCTTACTGTTCGGTGTGAGCCAAGGCTCCGTATTAAATACTGTACTTTGACCTTTAATTGATTACATAAACATTTTGGATTTGAACATTCTATTTTTTGTAATATTTTTTGTTATATCTTCGTTAATCCTCAATCAAAATGGCGTCTTATGAATGCGAGACAACATTTTTTTCTTTTCCTTAGATGAATAACATGTCTCTCTATTTTTTCCTCACACTGGACACTGATTACCACGAAAACAAACAACAGATTTCGACGTTAAGGAATACTAATTAAGTTTCCTTATAGACTAGTGTCTTATTTTATGTTCATAGTTTCGAATGAAGATCATATCGCATATAGATATATTCTATTAAAGATTATCTACAAGGAAATCTATATGTTCAAAGACTGCGAAACAGAGGAGGTCGAAAAAGGGGATTTCTACACTTGAAGAGCTTGGGAAACATTATATGTTGTCTCTACTTTTCAGTAAGACAGTTAGAGATACTTCTAATAAATCATCTAAAAAATACTGACATTTGTTCTTACATTTTATAACTAACACCAACGGCCATTTTGAAATGGTTATAATGTTCTAAAAATATGAAATTAAAAGTAATGAAAGACTCTTGGATACTGTAACCCTTTAACCAAAGCGGAAGGGCCATAATAGAGAGACCATTGCTTTATATAGAAGTCTTTAAAGTAAAGCTTAATGTTCTGTGCAAGTGTCTGCCTGACAATCAGTGGTTTATTTTGCAGGTTAAAGTATCAGGATTGACAGGTGACTTATTGTTGCAACATGGAAGACGTCTACTTTTTAATCTAGACATTGTACAATTAATGAAAGAGGGACTTGAAAAAGTAGGTACGCTTTTTGTTTCACAGTCACTTTAGTTTCGGATGGTATGCAAGGCTTATTAAATGAATTTACCAGAAGTTCAGTATTTGATTTTAAGTACAATTAATCATTGATCATACACCCCAATAACATCAACATACAAAAAAAAGAAAAGAAATAATTGTGTTCTTGAAAAAATTGAGTTTGAATGTAACCTATTTTATATTTTTGCAAGGTTAATAAATTTTGACCAAATAGTACGCTCCATGTTTTTACTGGGATGCTTGAGATTGATAACTTTTGCTGTATGCCGCTAAGTTCATTTAGATGTGAGAGGGTTAAGATGTACATGCCAGCATTTCTTAAATTTCTGTTTTTTTGTAATAGACAGCTTATCATAATATTTTGTAATACGCTGATATAGCGTGCGAAGAAATAGGTGCTCTGGGTCATAATGAACAGCGATGTGTAGATTCTTGCTATATGTTCAAACCCTCACGTCAAAATGAAGAACACCAATCAACATATTGTGTTCCTTTGCTTTGGAATTCGTTTCATGGTTCATTTGGATTTATTTCTTGACTTGAATTTTTCGAAAAACTAAGGATTTTTTTATCCCAGGCATAGATTACCTTAGCCGTATTTGGCACAACTTTTTGGAATTTTGGATCTTCAATGCTCTTCAACTTTGTACTTGTTTGGCTTTATAACTATTTTGATATGAGCGTCACTGATGAGTCTTATGTAGACGAAACGCGCGTCTGGCGTACTTAATTATAATCCTGGTACCTTTGATAACTATTAATACATCTTACCTTTCCATATTCATCGATAGCAAAGCACAACAGAGAAGCTTAATTTTCAAGTTCTATTTATCAATGCTTTGCAAACGGCTGTTAAGTAGATGGAAGATCTAATGTTGTTTTTTTGCATGTTATATTACATACAGTCTGTATTTCAGACAGGTACATGGAGTTTGAACAGAGGACTGAATATAAGTTCTGAACAAAGATATATATTACTCGGAAACAAGACGTTAGTTGTTTCGTCCAACCTTGTAAGTAAAATATAGAATCTTTACATGTAATTTTATTGTCGTTCCTTGTATATAGGATGTAAACGTAGCTATAATTGTGTAATTTAGTGTCAGATGTAATATTGAAGCATATCGTTAAGATTATTCTTTTGCATAAACATTATCTCAATAAGTCTGTTGCCAAAAATTACTTTTAAAGGTTTTTTTTATCACAATTACTGAATATTAGTCTTTCAATTCTTCAACGGATTTTAGGGTTTCAATACATTAATTTTGTTTAGTTATTTACTTAGCTATTTGATTTGATTTTATTAAGGCAGAGAAACGTAACTGGTCGATATATTGGATATTCATTAACTCATGTATGCATTAAGATCTAATTAAATTTTATCTGAGTATCGAAAACGTGATACATGTTCCATTTATAAATCCAGAAATACCACTGTGGCACCGTTAAAGTCCACAATTCCTCTAAAGTCCACAACACCGCTAAAGTCCACAACAAATTTCCGCTAAAGTCCACAACGACGCTAAAGTTCACAAACTTTCCGCTAAAGTCAACAAAATTACCTCCGCTAAAGTCCACAAGAAAACGCCGTTAAAGTCCACAATAACAAGTTCCGCTAAAGTCCACAAAAAAGCACCGTTAAAGTCCACACCAATTTTTTTATTGTTAAAAACATATTATTCGTTATTTTTATCCCGTTAGTACAATACAAAGCATTGGCCTTTCTTCTCGGTAGTATTTTTTTTTTTATCAGTTTGATACATGAAAAAAGTACAGTATCGTTATATGATTTTGTTCTATCAATTTTGATCTTGATGGCCAATTTGGACATCATTTCTAAAAAGTTTGTAAATTCGTTATTTATTATTACTGCATTCAACAACTTTTGAATGGTTTTACACTTGTAATTGTTGGGGACTTTTATAGCTGGCTGTTCCGTGTGAGCCAAGGTTCCGTGTTGAAGGCCGTACCTTGACCTATAATGGTCTTTTATAAATTTTAACTTGGATAGAGAGTTGTCTTATTGGCACTGTGACTCATACCACATCTTCCTATATCGATCAAATCAGGTTTTGTTGTGACATTTTGGTAGAAACCCATTCAACGCATCGATATCTGATACTAATCGATAAAAATATAACTTTAAGCATAGAATATTTTCTTTTTTATTTGGAATTTATCATACTGGCTTCATTTTTCCGTTCTGAAAATCATAACAGAAATTAATATCTTTTTAAAAGTTTTGCGACAGGAGACCTTTGGGAATTCATAAACTTAGTATTTTTTTGTTTAATGATATAATCAAGATTGTTGCTTCTATTAGTACTAATTTTGATTAAAATCTTACATGAAATAGTTCCTAAATATTTGTTATGAAAAATACCCGTAGATTTCATGATATATATATAACAACTAATTATAGGTGACAAATACTTCTGACCATTTTACTTTACTGGCTTATCGGTTTTTGAAGTACAACATTCCTAAATGTTCTAAAAACTTATCTTCCAAAATATACATGTATGTACTTCCATAACTTCAATTGCAATTTGAGCATTTGAACTTAATTTCATACTAAAAAATGTAGCGTCACTTTTTAGCTCTTCTGGCCCGAAGGGCCAAGTGAGCTTTTCTCATCACTTTGCGTTCGGCGTCGTCCGGCGTCGTCGTCGTCGTCGTTAACTTTTACAAAAATCTTCTCTTCTGAAATTACTTAAACAAAGTGTAACTAAACTTATCCACAATCATCATAAGAGTATATAGTTTAAAAAATGTGTCCGATGACCCTGCCCGCGAACGAAGATGGCAGACATGGCTAAAAATAGTACATAGGGTAAAATCAGTTTTTGGTTTATATCTCTGAAACTGAAGCATTTAGAGCAAATCTGACGGTGGCAAAAATGTTCATCAGATTCAGATATATCTGCCCTGAAATTTTCAGACAACCAGTTGTTGGGTTGCTGCCCCTGAGTTCTTTGCTATTATCTTAGATATTATTATAGTATCTAATGATATCTTATACTATAAATTATGATTTTAACCTTATTTTACATGATTTCCAAAGGATCAGTAAATACAGGTGAGCGACACAGGCTCTTTAGAGACTCTAGTTTATTTGGTTAAAGTTTTTATTTCATTTTCTGACTCTTGATAAACTTTGTACGCGTAAGGGTTCAAATCAGATATACTCATATTGTCTGGAACATATATATACATGTAGCATTGTTGAAAAAAAAACTTATACTTGTACTCATCATGGATAATATACAATACAGAACCACATTCGCGTATAATTTATTCAATTCATCTTTCATTCTGAAACAAATTCATTTTCCTTTTTGAAAACAAAACAAACAGTTGTTTATAATGTCTGTGTCATTTTGGTCTCTTGTGGACAGTTGTCTCATTGGCAATCATACCATATCTTCTTTTTTATATGCAAACCAAAGAGTGATGGAAATCTGCTGAGCACCACAAAATGCATGAATGTGTGGTATTCTTTATCATTATTTTGATTTCAAAAAAGAACATGATGGATCCAAGTCTATTTTTGAGATTTATGGACCGTTTTGGCTGCTGTGGAACCTAACAGACACTGAATGGAAATCTTACTTATGTTTTATAGATATTGCAAAGGAAATTTAAATATCAAATATAGGCTCCAAATTATGTCTCCAGCATATACATAAAGAGAACGCTATGTGGATGAACAACTATTTACTAAAGAATAAAAACAGTATAATAGTTAGATAACTTTTCAGAAATGTTGTCTGTTTGATTGATAGAAAATCGCATAAAAATCGATAAAGCAAATACTATATTTTTTTCATTCATCAAAAATATAATTTATGCTGACAAGAAATACTTTCTAAGAACAAAAGTCCGTGCTTTCAATTAGATCTATAATATCGGGTGTAAAAAACAGAAACTTGTCTTTTGATAATGAAAAAAAATGTTTGGACTTTAACGGTGCTTTTTTGTGGACATTAGCGGAACTTGTTGTTGTGGACTTTAACGGTGTTTTCTTGTGGACTTTAGCGGAGGTCATTTTGTGGACTTTAGCGGAAATTTTGTGGACTTTAGCGGCGTTGTGGACTTTAGCGGAAAATTGTTGTGGACTTTAGCGGTGTTGTGGACTTTAGAGGAATTGTGGACTTTAACGGTGCCACATACCACCAATTCAAAGGTTACAAAAAAGGTCTACACTAGTATATTTTGGAGCCCTTTATAGCTCGTTGTTTGGTTGGAGCCTCGGCTCCGTGTTAAAGACCGTACCTTGACCTATAATGGTTAATTTTTATAAATTGTGACTTGAATGGAGAGTTGTCTCATTGGCACTCATACCACATCTTCCTATATTTCTATACATGTGTATGTGCATATAGAAAGCATTTCAAAGTTTGATTTTTTCACACATAATTTAAAATCTCGACAATTAGCTAATATAATTTTGTTTACAAACTGTATTTTATTATCATAAATATTATCTGTTTAACGAAATAAAAGGATTAGGGGTTCATCGTTTTATCTTTTTTGTCTCGATCATTTAGGAATAAGTGATGTTTTCAAAAACATCAAAAGGTCTTTAAACTTTTTACTATGACTCCGTTGCGACTTTAGGTGAATTGGTCGTCCCTTTCTTACGCTTCATATCGAAACCGAATTACTTTTATAAAAAAACACGATGTTCATTAGTATTCATATAATACAAAAGAAAATGTTGACGGCATACAGTATAATTTGTAATAAAAATCTAGCTGACGAAATTACGGGTACTCAATGCCCTTCAACTTCGTCCTTTGTTTTGCACTTTTATATTATTTCATTCGAGCTTCATTGCCGAGTCTTTTGTGGAGGAAATATGCGTTTGGTGTATTTATGACGAGTTTATTTACGAGAAAAGCAATGAACAGTGAAAAAAGTTTTTTTTTCGCTTTGTATATACATTCTATTCACCAGTAAAACTATTTACAAATCTCATTACTGTGTCTTAAAGTATAACACTTGCATATACTTTTTCCTGATCCTAAGATTCAGTTCAACAAGTTCCAAATCGTACTAAAGTTCATTAAAATCGTATATATCGCCCATATTTCGTATACTTTGCTAAAACTTAAGAAAAATCAACAAATTAAAAACACATTTTTCAAATTTTCATTCATTGAAATTGTACTAAACAACTACAACAAAACTTTTGTTTTACAGACAGACGAATTCATATTTTACGAAAAACATAATCAGCTACACATCGTTTCTTGCAATCATTTAAATAAAAAAAAAGAAATAAAATCAATTGTTTAACCAATAACACAGAATTCTAAACGTAATCGGACTCAAATTTCAATTTTTGATTTCAGAAAAAGACTTTAATTGTGAGCACTGCCCTAGTAAGTCATGTGTAGCGTAGAAACTGCTTTATGTACAAATAATAACAAATTAGTGTTGCTGTTTTATTTAGATTAATAATAAATAACCTGCACTTATTACATGTATCTGCTCTTGGCTACATGTAGATGGAACGTAACGGTTATCATGGAAACAAAACCGAGTTAAAATAAACAGCAAAGGCAGACTTACTAGATATTTTCCTTCGTTGTTGCATTTTCAATTTAAAAAAAAAAGAGGAAAAGAAATTATGTTCTTATGTTATTTTTTGTTTGTTTTTATTGCTGATACACAGATTATTTTTAATCATTCAGTTTCAAGTATCTACTATAACGTATCATTTTACATATGCGTAACAGTAGTGATACATTTGTTGTTTAACAATTGTAGTCTACTTAAGTGAAGCATTTGTAATCTTTTATAGTTTTTAATTTTTAATTGCTGCAGTTTTCCATTTGTAATCTACTGTAGTTTTCCCTTTGTAATCTACTGTAGTATTCAATTTGTAATCTACTGTTGAGTAATGTTTGTGATCTACTGTGATGTAACATTAATCTTACCGACTGCAGTGCTACATGTTGAATCTTCTGAAGTGTCACATATGTTGTGTACTATAGTAGATCATTCGTGTTAAACTGTAATCAACTAATGTGTGTGATTTTTAATCCCTGTAGTGTAACAATTATATTCTCAGTGTTCCATTTCTAAATTTAACTGTACTATAGTTTTGTATGCATGATGCTGTCCAGTTAAATGATTAAAGTATTTTTTTTTTTTATTTTAGACCAGATGATTGTACTATTTCCCAATTTATTCTTTTCTAGTTATTTTTGTGATGCTTTGCAAACTATTGAAACCTTTAATGTCAAAACTATGATAAAAAAATCTTTAATTATTGATTGAAAACAACACGCTGATTGGCAGGTAAGAATAGTAAATGCATGATCAGGACCAACTGCACTTTAAACTATGGCATACAAATTGCAACCGGAAAAGTTCTTCTCAGACAATTTAAAAGTATGAAATATTACAATTTAAATATATTCTTTTGATTCTAGTTTATGTTATTAAGACTTGTAATTTCAGTTTTCCATTATCAATCATTAGTATTAATTTTTAATGTCCTATTATATTTTAACACTAAATAAAATATCCAGTTCATTTGTACTAGCAAGGTATAGATGTTTCAGGGCATGATCAACGTATTTGTACTTCCATAATGTTGAATGTAGTAATTTAAAACACATTTTGTGGGAAAAACCTACTGTAAACAAATTTGATTTTACGAGCTCTTTTTTGCAAGATTTTTGTGAATAGAAATATTAAACAAACATAAATCTTCATTTATATGAATACACCATAAAGTAAGTAATCATTGAATGCATCCGAGTGCAGTCGCAAAGACAGTGCAACACAAAGCGAAGAAATGATGGGTTTGTTAACAGTGATTATATAACTGAACGTTTGATACAAAGCATGTCATTCCTAAATTCTGCATTCTAGATATAAATTAAAAACTTAAAGTATTATCTTTGCAGTCGAATTCTCATAATAGATACACTATAATACATGATCACATGTAGTAACATAATCTAATTAACAGCGTAACGTTCAGAATAGATATAAAATTATACCTTAACGTTCGGAATAGATATAAAATTATACCTTAACGTTCGGAATAGATATAAAATTATACCTTTTGCAACTTAACCCTCCAAATAGATGCACAATAATACCTCTTGTTACTATATGAGTGTTAAATACTAGTAGATATATAAAAAACTCATCAAAGATACCAGTCCTATAGTGTTGTACGACTGATATACATTTCAGATGTGGTAGATATATAAGATCAAGTTTTTTTTTACATTTACACAGTTTCAGAAATTATTTAACGAATATATTAACCACATATCTTTAAGATAAAGTTTGTGTATGTGTAGTGTATGGTGAATCTTAATCGAGGAAACAAACTCAAACGAGCTCAAACAAAGTCAGGAGAAAGGTGTTCAGGCCAATATAATTAAAGTGACAAGCACTAACAATGAGGTCGAAGAAATTAGATACGAAATTACATCAAATCTTTGCCAATGAAGGATAAATATATCAAACGCAAGCATACGTTTGATTGCATTGATTTTCAGTTGTATTAACCGCTTTTTATTTTTTATATGATTTAGGCATATAAATTGAATATGTCTATAGTATAGGCAAACTCTGATATAAACCTATAGAATTGTGAATCAGTATAAGATAATTGACAGCAAGAATTGTCTACTAAACAGTTGTGAAAAAACATATCACTTTATGTCTATTTGTCTCGTCTTTTTGATTTGTTTTAAACAAAGTACAAAATACAATGACAGGTCTTTAGTAAAATAATTTTGGTATACGAATAAGCTTTAATGTAAAATGTATCGTCTTACTGTTTGGTTACCTTTAAATAAGTTTTGTTGGATATTTTAGTGGAGATGGGTAACTGTCACTTCTTTCAATTAGTAGCAGACAAATAAAATGATCACACAAAACACACAAAATATAAAAAAATAAGTAAGGTCTTTTTGAAGTGAATTTTTATAAGTTTTTTGTATTGTTACGCCTCTATCCTAGGTTAGGAGGAGAGTTGGTAACTTTAATCATATTCAACTCCGCCACACTATACATATGCAAAAGTCAGGAATCTATAGTTAAGTGGTTGTCGTTGGTTCATGTCTTCCTTTTTTCTTAACTGTGTTATTATAAATTAAGCTGTCAATTTTCTCAATTGAATTGTTTCATGTTTTCAATGTAGTAGCCTTTTAACGCATACATTAAGGAACGGGATTTTTTCATTGTTGGATTGCCTACATCCAATCCATTTGAACTTATGTGAATAGTTGTTTATCATATACCACAGCTCCTTAATTTATATTCACAGTACTTAATTTGTTGATAGTTATCATGGTGTGCTACATTAAAATCTTGTTGGCTGTAGTTCAGAGTAATTTTTGGTTGCAAATTACCGAACTCAATGTATAGAATCTAATTTGGATTAACAAAAATCCATAACGTTTGAAGCCGGAAACGGCAAAGGGCTTTCAAAAATCAAATCATATTGTTCTCCATAATTGAAAAAAACAACAACAAAAGATATATGGACTGCTAATAAAGGCTGGACATATTTCTTAACCATGTAAAATGGCCATAATATTTATTTATCAACTATGATACGATCGTGACCAGCTCAGAGTGTCTTGTTTGTTTGTAGGAAGCACCTTATGTAATGTTAAAAGAAACCACTGGAAATCAACAGCTGAAAGGAAATGACAGATATGAAGGCTTCTGTGTTGATCTGTTGAAATCAATTGCAAAGAATGTTGGATTTGATTATGAAATAAAAGTTGTTCCCGACGAATTATATGGTGCTTATGATGCAAAAACAGGAGAATGGAACGGTATAATCAAAGAACTGATAGAAAAGGTATGCTTGGTTTTTATTGACCAGGTAAAAGGTAGGAGTATTGATAATTGTTTTATTTTTATTTTACCGGAAATCAGTTTATTTTAGCAGGGTTGAGGCAAGCAATAAAAAGTAAAATCGTAATTGTGAGTGTTTCACGACAACGGACACTGGATTTGTAGTGAACAGTAAAATCTTTGCGTTAGGGTAAATGCTTTCCCTTGTCATCGTCGTTAAAAAATCGATAATAAGCACAGGTGCAAAGGAAATCTGAGATGGTATTAAAGATAAACAAACGTGGAATAAAGATAATATTAATCGGTTTTTGATACACCAAATCATTCACAACTGCTATGACAAAATGTGAAGAACAACTGAAATAGCATGGAAAATATAACAAAAAAAATATTTTCGATATATCAGTATTCATATTGTTTACGTGTTGAATAATTATGTGTCGATGTTTCATAGATAGGAAACACTCGGAAAACTTTGAAACCAAATACGAAAGTTAATTAGCAGGTACAGTTTTCGTTTAACACACTCTCATATAATTAAATATTCTTTGTCGAAATACGTTATAAATTCGATATTAATATAAACTAAACAACATGTGCACCGAGGACTTAGTTTAGTATATATATATACATGTACTGGTTCAATAATTTCATTAACCTTATAATAATCTCATCATAAATACAAGGATGTCAATTTTGTGTTTGTATTTGTATTTTGAAATATAGCTTTAAAAGAGGGACGAAAGATACCAAAGGAACAGTCAAACTCATAAATCTAAAACAAACTGACAACGCCATGGTTAAAAATGTAAAATACAAACAAACAACAGCACACACGACACAGTTTAAGTTAGATATTGATAGAAGATTTATTGAGGAAAAGAATCACAAATTACCAAACCCTTCTATTATTTAAAAAGGGGAATTTCATACAAAAAATAAAAAGCCGACCGTTATCAATCAATGAAACGAGTAAAAAATAGTTAACATAGAATATGTTCAATTAAACATCTATAAAAGGACGTGATAATAAAAAGACTCCTCATTGTCATTGACATGTCATACTATGTTTTCAATAATAAATCAAGCTCTAACTTTATATTGGTAATCAAAATTGCGAATGCATTGTTTTCCTTTATTTCAGAGAGCAGACATGTCCATGGCTGCATTAACTATAAACTATGAACGTGAACAATATATAGATTTTTCCAAACCATTCCTAAATCTTGGAATCAGTATATTGTTTAGAATGCCTAAGAAAGAGAAACCCGGATTATTCTCTTTTCTAAATCCTCTTGCAATGGAGATATGGATTTATTTAATAGCCGCATATATGACTGTTAGTTTTAGTATATTCGTGCTGGCACGATTTAGTCCCTATGAATGGTATAACCCACACCCATGCATTCCAGAAACAGACTCTGTGGAGAATACGTTTAATTTATCAAACAGTTTTTGGTTTGCCATTGGAACATTAATGCAGCAAGGATCGGATGTAAATCCTAGAGCCGTGTCGACCAGAATAGTTGGCTCAACTTGGTGGTTCTTTACACTTATTATTATATCATCCTATACTGCTAACTTAGCAGCATTTTTAACTATAGAAAGACTAGTGTCGCCTATAGAAAGTGCAGAAGATTTAGCAAAACAAACTGAAATTGAATATGGAACACGCGAAAGTGGTACAACCATGTCCTTTTTTAAGGTAATAAATATTAACACTATTCTTTAAGGTTATAAACACTAGTAATTTCTCTGATCGGACTACAGTATCAGACCTAGGTAATGTCTGTTGGATTTCAAAACAGATCATATGTTTCAACTTTACTTACGAGGATCTGAAAAACACTTTCATTCTACCTCCTGTTTTAGAAACTTTTTTGGAATCCTGTGGTTTTATCCGGTTAATAAAATCCTATTTGAATTTAACATTTTATTTTCTGAGGGGTGGAAGGGGCAGAATCCTGACTGCTTTGATTCAACACATAATCTGTATAATAATCAGATGGAGGTCATGTATATATAGCAAAGCAGACCACTCTTTGTACCTTAGTCCACACCGTAAGCGTGTTGCGCAGTTTTTGCTGATGATACCCCAGGTTCAAAATAAAATGAATTTTATTGATCACATTGGTCAGTGTTCATTATAAGGCATCAATTTACAGGATTACAATCACAAGTGCTCAGGAAGGGTCAATTTCATATGTTTTCCATTCGATTTCAGGAAGAATTTATACCATTATAAAATCCTACACTGTATACATAAATAAAAATAATGGAAAATAACTGCCAAATTCCTATCTTGGTACAGGCATTTGCAAGGAAAATGGTGCATAAAACCTGATTATTTAGCTAGCTGAACATCAAACTCGAAAAACATTTGTTTATTGTTACCTTTTGCTGACAACGTTGGGTGAGCATCCCAAACATACAAAAGAGTCTAACGTGACAATAATTTGAATCCAGCCGCCATTACTGTTTGAAAATACGTCACAGACAAACAACACATCTATCAACTTCATATTAAAAATAGTTGATTTGACAAATTAGAAAAATATCTGTTTATATATAATTTTAAGATTGATTATTACTTGATTTACGTTTGACGGCAAGTATTACATGCATATTTAGAGTTAAAAAGCTGGAAGATACAAGAAAGACACCGAAAAGTCTACGATAAACGGACAACACGATTGTAAAAACGTATAAGTACCAAATTGACGAATATCTGACCACAAAACACTGAGATGAGTACTGTAGATTAGCCGTTTGTGAATCCCATAAAAAACTCAGAAGCTTCGAATTCTCGCTACTCTATTTAAATTAGGCATTATTTTATCCAATACATGTATAAATACAACATTTTCATATCAAAGTAGGAGTTGTTAAATGTAGAAAATATAAAAAGTTTGAACATGTAAAAAATATGTTAAAGACATCCATATGTTTTTGTACATAAGTTTATTAAATATATCTTGATTTTATAGAATTCACAATTTGAAATTTATCAACGAATGTGGAATTATATGAAAGGACGTGAGAAAACGGTGATGATGAAATCCGGATCAGATGGCATTGAACGTGTTAAAAAAGGAGGATATGCATTCTTTATGGAGTCTACAGGAATTGACTACATCACAAAACAAGACTGTAGATTAATGCAAGTTGGAGGTTTACTCGATTCCAAAGGTTTTGGAATGGCCACCCCTATGGGTACGTACAAATATTGAAATAATATTGCTTATCTTAGTATACGAGAAATGTTTGACAAATGTATCTAACAAAATGATGATTTAGGGATAGAAAATGTTCGCGGTTCGGATGATTCATAATTTATCAAACAGTAAACGTACAAAAAAACAACATATCGCTGATATTTTATGACATCACTAAAATGCCAACTGTTGATCTGATTATATCCTCCGGAACAACAGGTCCACTAGCAGTTGCAACGACCCAGTGGTTGTTAAAATAATTAAGATATTAGGCTTATGGATTGATACGTCAGACACATGTTGCTTCTACATAATACTTATAACCGGCGTTCGGATCAAAACAGTTAGAAGGTCAAAGAAAATAATTTGTAATGTTCATGGAATTGCAAGCTGTTTTATTTTACTATTTAAATAACAATGCTGATGTACATATGTTTTCTAACTTAAAGTTCCTGATTTTCATCAATGTTTTAGGTTCACCGCTCAGAGACAAGTTGTCTATGGCCATTTTACACTTTCAAGAAGAGGGTTTAATACAATCCTTGTACGAAAAATGGTGGAAAGGGTCAGAAAATTGTGATGCCGACGGTGGTCCTGCAGCAGGCAAAGCTAGTCCTTTAGGGGTATATAATGTCGGCGGTATATTTGTCGTTCTGATGGGTGGCCTTGCATTATCTGTGATTGTAGCAGTTTGTGAATTTGTTGTCAAATCAAGAAAGAATGCTAGAGAAGACAGGGTAATTGTTATTGATTATATACATCACTATTAAATGTATCATAGTAAAAAAAGGTAATTTTCATTTTAAAAAAACCAACACATGAACAAGTCTGAACAATAGAATATTCGGTCATTTTTCATCCAATGTTGTAAATTGTGTACTGTTCTAACAATTCGATTGCAATGACAAGATATGCTCTGTCTATGTTTTCACTGGTCATAATATTCGTTACAGAACCTTAAACATCAAAACATTACTAAAGTTGTCTGAACAGCTACTAAAAAGTCAGTGTTTTAGATATGTTTACAAGTGGACCGTTTCAGTTCAAAATTGGTTTACTTGTACCAGTTATGATATGTCTCGCAGGGAATGTTTTTCCTTTTTCTTTGATGTCGGTCTTAGATAAAACCATTATAGACACATCACAAGATATTGTTTTTCAAATTTCTGGATGATAATTTCATTATATCATACAATATTGTATATGACATTCAAAACAGAACATTCCACTCTGATTTTCATTGTAAAACTTCATTTTTGTGTGCGATGTTCCCTTCTGTCTCTTCAAGATACACCCTGTGCCATTTTTCCTTATTCAAGTATAATTTCGCTGAGATAGTTAAAAAAAAAAGTAAGGTAATATTTTTTTACACCTAAATTTGAGTTTTTTTTACGTTTTGTAAAGGTGGATGCATTCTTATTGTCACAACTATGTATAGTTTATAGTCACACCAAGAATAAATTGAAACGTATAGGAAATTGAAATTAATGAATAAGTTAACAGCTGAAATTTACCAAACATGCAATGTTATTTTCCATATCTTTAACGTGTGCTTATTTCATGTCTTTTTGGTTTTTTTTCTAATAAAACCATCAATCATTAAGAACCAGAAGAAAATTTATATCCGTTTCTCTTATTAGCTATTTGAAGCTTGTATCTGTCTTTGAAAGGCATAAATAATGGAATAAAATACAAGATTTATTGTACATTATTTATTTGTCGTAAACATATTTGTAAAAACAGGTCTAGTCTTAATAAATATAAATTCAAGACGCTGGTAAAACAATAACCTAAGGTCCTTTTAACAATTATTAATATGTCTACGGGTTATACACTGCGCGCGCACCTTCACGGATAAATCATGACCAAGATGCAGATGTCATTCTCTAAATATGTAATTGAGGCATCAAAAAGAATAGCAGTGTGTCTGAATATACAATACTGTTGGTTTATATGGTGCATTAGTTAAATTGTAGATAAGGTAATCAAGATATACTCCAAAATGTAAATATGTGGTGTCTTATTGAAGAAAGGGTAAATTTTCATGTTAAAATCCTAACTGTTTGATAGATATTGCTTAAAGGTAGAACAAACAGAATGGTGATTATTAGTTTTAGTTTAGATTTGGAAATGAAAAAAAAAAATATACTTGTAGCATTAACCTTCCTGTTTGTAAAATTTATAATATACACGCGCGTCTGGCCCAAATACAAGATTTAAATAGTATCTATTATGAGTTAATTTATTGGGAATAAATAAGGTGAATGTTCTGTGATATAATTCAGATGAAAAGTTGATTTGGGATTTGCACAAAAGTAAAACTCTTGAAAATATTCCCTCACATTTCGTTTTGTCTTGGACATATGGTCTTCTTTTTTTTGAATTTTTCAAGAGAGATGATTCTATGCTTAGACTTTCAACAAAATAAATGCATTCATTAGTGTGTATTGTGTTAAAAATAACTCCATAGTCGATGCCATAAATTGGTACAGTTAAATATGTAGTTTAAGGAACTGTAAGAGCGGAGGCATTCATTAATACCAAGTCCGCATATTTAAGATACTTAGTTTGGCATTTAATTTTCTGTGTGATTCGGGACTGATTACTAGAAAAAAAAACCCGTTATAGATTGATAAGTTAACAACACAAATGATTCAGACTATTAAGACGGATTACTTGACTTTTTCCTGACATATGTGCCAATACTCAGTAACGTCTTGTATATTTTAACATCAAAAAGTTTGATTAAAGTTTGGTCAGACATTTAAAAAAAAGTGACATGCAATTACTTATTGACATTTCCAAGAAACTTTTTCCAAGCGCTAGAAAAACTGACACAAAGTACACATTTTTCTGATTGTGGTCAAATTTTGACGTCTTATTTGTCAGCTAGGGAATTGATTTATATATTATATCTCTAGACGATTACTTTAAGAAAAACATATTTGTTAGAGGGTTATAGTATCGTTTTTATTGATAAGAGTAACATATCAATACATATTTAAATATATAATGACTTTGCTGACATTGTATTGAGGCACATCCCGCATCGTTCTTTATATTCGTATTCACATAGAATAAACAAGACTTAGAACAAGCTTAACATATGTCATAATTTGAACCGAAATTGATAAAAGTAACAAATCTTTAAACTGTTGGTCCAGATTGAAACTGTCCGTCAGATCAAGAAAGGTTAGATTTGACATGTGCTCATACCATATGAGAAATAATTCTTTTATCATATATTCAAAAACAAATGAGGAAAAATTAATAAGATATATATTTAAATTATAGTTGTCTTAATATAAAGTGATTTAAGTCATAATGCATTATACAGGGGTTTATATTATGCAACATATAATATTGGCCATTATTCGTCCTTTCCAATTTGTATATTTTTCATTTTTACCGTAACCTATGTGCATGCTTTTTGACATGAAAAATACATGCACATGGAATCAAACTATACCAATGAAAAGTTTAATAGTAAATTATTCCAGTATCATATTTATAAAGTAAATAGTCCATTTATTTTTCAAGAATAACAACTTTTAAAATTAGGGGTGGTGATGTAAAATTATCACACAAGTAATACATTATTCCACCTATGTCACAACTAATTATGTAAGTGTTGTTTTTGTCTTTTGGTGTTAATACAGTTTCACTTGGGATATAAAAGATACAATGTATGTACAAAAAATTAAGTTGAACAAGGATGTACACATGTGTGTCCTTTAACAAATATCAGAACTTTTATATGTATAAATCTTTTGAATCGATGTGTTACCTAAATGAATCTAAAGCTTTACAGGAAGAATAATTAGTTAACAACAAATATAGTATTACCTCTGCCGACAGGGAGCAACACTCCATGGTCCTGTAGGATCTTCCTACTTTGCTGGCTGTTAACTCCTCTGAATGTGCGTCCTTTCCCATTGTGATGTGGAAGGGTACATACTTTTGTTTGTTTGAATGCAATTCCAAGTTTGACACGGTGAAGTGGGCACAGAGAAAAAAAATAATTAATGAAAAGCCCAACACGACGTCACAACAAGTCTACCTCACACAAAATGTCATGATGAACTTTAAATCCTCTTTCAGTACTACCAACAAAATTAAGTGTTCTGAAATTGTTAAAAATGTCTCTGTTGCAATCTACTAGTTTAACTGGTTGGTAATCAAGTGGGAATCTATTATAAATTCCGCATAATTCAGAGTTGTGAATAGCAAAACTACAACGAATGGACATTTCACTTCCAAAATTGTGAAAGGACCTGCCTTTGTGTAAAGCTATTAAAAATATCTTCACATTGTGTTCAATGTCTTATCAAACACTTAAAATGGAAACTTGTGTAAAATCCAACAAACCCAGCAGACGGGAATCTTTTAAAAGAAGAAGTGAGTCAATGTAAACATTACAGTTCAGGGCTGAATGAGGGAAAAATAATCGGTTTTTTTATTATTTACACCTTTTCATTGAACATAAACCACTCAGTATGTATATAAAGTAAGACAGAAAATGGTACAAAATATGTGTATATTCTTAAATCAATTAAATTGAATGTTTTTCTGTCACATGGCAACTGTTGGAAGTTATCTTTCTCAAAAAGAGTTATCTCCCTTAGACCATTTTGAATAAAAAAGAAATCAAATTTACTCAAAATCAGTACTAGGCTATATATTTTATTTTTTGATAAGTTTTAAAGAAAATTATCCCCTTTAAATTAGTTTGCATATAACCATTTTCCTTAAAGCATCCGGTCTTGGGAGAAAAAAAGTGAAATTCTTACACTGGAATAATTGGGGAAAGTTCATATTTTCCCAATATTTAATAAAGCACCAAGAAAAATGTACTGTGTTTAATGGTTTGATATTTTAAATTTAGTACTAACTTCACAAGACCTATCAACACAAAAAGGTCTTGATTTCTGTGATACAGTGTGTATCACTATTTCATCATTTTTCATGATTCCTAGCCAGACTGCTACTTAAGTAGGTATAATGTATGTTTTGTTTTCATTGGAATTTTTCAAAAAAAACAAATACTCTTTGTTTCAGGAATCTGTATGTTCAGAAATGGCGAAAGAACTTAGATTTGCTGTACGGTGCCATGGGTCTTCAAAGAAAATCAACAAGTCGTTATGCAACAAATGTAACGACAGACATGCGCGCTCAATTCCATGCGCACTAGACGAATCAATTGACACTCTTCCAAATGGTGTGATTCGATTACACGATATGAGAAAATCACCCTATCATTCTCGAAAAGAGTTGAATAATCGGTATAAAGACAGCGGTTACTTACATGTAGATTATAGTGATACAGACACGATGTAAACTTGCATGTCTTTAAACGTGAAGTATGGTAACTATTGCTATGTATTTGGAATATACTTTGTTTATTTTTTGAATTATAGGTATATTTATTGAGAGCATGTAAATATTTCATTAATTTCATAATTTTTACGAATTCACTTCTATGTTTTGGTGTGAATATTCCGTAAGAGTATGTGGCATTGTTTTGGTAGATATAAATATTGACTTTTTCAGCTGGCCTGAGATAAACCAAAAAAGATTGTGTGTTGTGGTTTTAAATACCTTTATAAAGAGTTCGGTTTATTGTTTGTAATTTAGCCTTACATGTATGTATATATCGCTTTAATCGTGTATCAATTTAAATTCTCGATTGTGCTTTTTTTGGAAGTTTAACTGTAAGATAACGTAGTGTTGACTACACATTTACAATCTGGCACAATATGAATAAACAAAAAAATCTTAAAAGGCAAAAAATATCATTAGTCGAATAAAATACTCCAGTTTAATTTGAAATTCATTATGTAAGTGCCTTTCACTATCTTTTCCATACAATTGCGGGTATGTGTATTGTCCGCTTTGCTCGTAGTATTTACAACGACATGTAATTTATCAAATTTGTTATTTTAATAATTATAAATGTTGTAAAAAATTGAATCACTGAAACGTTGTGTTGTTTAAAATATTAGACGATTTTTATCGACAGTTTATCAAAATTATAGTAAAAAAAATCAGTCGTGGTCATATTTTAACTTCGTTCTTTTCCTTAAAAAAACCTTTTTCCTTCCCAAAATGCGAAATGTTCAAAAGAACATTCATTCTAAAAACATATATAAGAAAGATAATCCATAAAGGTAACCTAGCTTAGTTGCCGTTTTTTTTTAGTTCATTCGGTTAGAGCGCTGCCTTTATATTCCATGATTGAGGGTTCATTCATTTATTTCAAAATAAAATCATGTCGTATGAACTATTGTCTCGTACTTAAAAAAAGAATATTATCATCTAGTGTTTAAAATTTAAGCACTAATTATTTTCATATCCATACATTAAATGAATCAAAGAATGTCTGATAATGTTTAAATAATTGACACGTAAATTAATTTCTTATTTTTTGTATGACAGAATTGTAATTTATTTGACTTTCTTGTGTACAAAACATTTAAATGTAAAAATATGCACTTACTAGCTGTTGTTTTGTTTTTGTTAGGAATAAAAGGGAGAGAGCATACATACACAATATAAAAATATCCATTATTCTCTCATACTTTTCTTAAATATGATTTGATGTATGTTCAATATGCAACAGATTTATTGCATTAAGTTATTATACATCCGATAGAGAAGTATTATGGAAAACCAAAAATCTGTCATTCCATCCTGTCCATGTCAAAAATTCTTACAATGATCCAAATGGTCTAAGATCATGAAATGTTCTGCCATTTTTCATTTTGATTATGCAAGTACCTTGCGTACTGTGTGTAATCAGTAACATGTATCATACGAAACAAAAGGCAAAGTTTCATTCCTTAAATCATGTCCTAATAGGAAAAAGCAATTTTGAAAAATGTTCTTCAGTTTCTGAATTATGCACAGAAATTGATAAAATAGAGTATGATATAGTTGTTTGAGAGCTACATATGTATATCAAAAATTTAAACAGCGAATTAGAAAGACTGTTAAAATCTGTTTGACATTTGATTATAAACTTTGTTTACAATGTTGACTAACTAAACTATTACAATAAATGTAATTTTATATACTCTTGTTTGTATGGCCAAAACATTACGAATAAATAGCATTTTTTTTCATGGTGACCTTGAAAGGAATTTCCTTATTACAAGTTGAAATTATCTATGCATAAAGATGTGGTGTAAATAAAGGCAACAGTAGTATAGTGCTGGGTTAACGTCACCAAGAAGGCAAGTTATCTACAAAAACTACAGTAGTATAGTTCTGGGTTAACGTCACCAAGAAGGCAAGTATCGGCAAAAAAGGCAACAGTAGTATAGTGCTGGGTTAACGTCACCAAGAAGGCAAGTTATCGACCAACCAGGTGCTCCGCAGGGCGCAGCTTTATACGACCGCAGAGGTCGAACCCTGAACAGTTGGGGCAAGAATGGACAAAACATTCAAGCGTGCTACAGCTCTGAATTTGGATTGTGATCAAATTTTTGACATTACATGGGGTTTTTTTTTTACACAAAACAAATGTCAAGATTTTACAAATCAATTAAAGATTTCTTCTTCAAACTTTTTAAATCTAAAATTAAATAGTTGACACAGCATAGGTTTCTGACACAGAATGAATGTGGTCTAATGAACTTAAAAGATTTTTTTTTGCCTTTGAGCAATTCACTATGCTGTTGAATATTAATCCTCTCAAAAATATGTTTGAAGAAATTTTCTTTTTATTTATGAAATCTGAAATGAGAAAAATTTAAACCCCCCCCTTTTTTTTCACATCCCAGTTTCCCTTTTTCCAAAACTGATATCAATTCAAATTTCTAATGGAGTTTGCAACAATAACTACTCTTTTAAATACATCATAAAATATTAAAATGTAAAATAAAGTGCTTGTTATCACTGAATGGTAAAGATTGGTTGGTAGTAAAAGTGAATATACATTGTTTATTGTATAAAACAATAAAAAAACTTCATCAGCAACATTTTATATTGGCAAATTTCCAATGAAGTTATTTACATAAAGTTATTGGCAAATAAAAATAGAAAATGACATCATAGTCATGTCTGGCAAATGTCCAACATACATTATCTAAAAAAATTTTAGATAAGATAAGGAAAAAAAGCTTCATCAGCAACATTTTATATTGGCAAATTTCCAATGAAGTTATTTACATAAAGTTATTGGCAAATAAAAATAGAAAATGACATCATAGTCATGTCTGGCAAATTTCCAACATATATTATCAACTACTATTCTATACAAAGAAAGATAACTCCAATTGAAAATTAATTGCTATTGCACAATATTGTGCAATTAGATATTTCTTGCTATTGTGCAATACTGTGCAATTGAAAATTTCTTGCTATTGCACAATACTTGATATGGAATCCTGATTTGGACCAACTTGAAAACTGGGCCCATAATCAAAAATCAAAGTACATATTTAGACAAAGCATATCAAATAAGCCCAAGAATTTAATTTTTGTTAAAATCAAACTTAGTTTAATTTTGGACCCTTTGGACCTTAATGTAGACCAATTTGAAAACTGGACCAAAAATTAAGAATCTACATACACAGTTAGATTTGGCATATCAAAGAACCCATTTATTCAATTTTTGATGAAATCAAACAAAGTTTAATTTTGGACCCCCATTTGGACCAACTTGAAAACTAGGCCAATAATTAAAAATCTAAGTACATTTTTAAATTCAGCATATCAAAGAACCCCAAGGATTCAATTTTTGTTAAAATCAAACTAAGTTTAATTTTGGACCCTTTGGACCTTAATGTAGACCAATTTGAAAACGGGACCAAAAATTAAGAATCTACATACATAGTTACATTCGGCATATCAAAGAACCCCAATTATTCAATGTTTGATGAAATCACACAAAGTTCAATTTTGGACCCTTTGGGCCCCTTATTCCTAAACTGTTAGGACCAAAACTCCCAAAATCAAACCCAACCTTCCTTTTATGGTCATAAACCTTGTGTTTAAATTTCATAGATTTCTATTTACTTATACTTAAGTTATGGTGCAAAAACCAAAAATAATGTTTATTTGGGCCCTTCTTTGGCCCTTAATTCCTAAACTGTTAGAACTAAAACTCCCAAAATCAATCCCAACCTTCCTTTTGTGGTCATAAACCTTGTGTCAAAATTTCATTGATTTCTATTCACTTAAACTAAAGTTATAGTGCGAAAACCAAGAAAATGCTTATTTGGGCCCTTTTTGGCCCCTAATTCCTAAAATGTTGGGACCAAAACTCCCAAAATCAATTCCAACCTTCCTTTTGTGGTCATAAACCTTGTGTTAAAATTTCATTGATTTCTATTCACTATTACTAAAGTTAGAGTGCGAAAACTAAAAGTATTCGGACGACGACGACGACGACGACGACGCAGGACGACGACGCCAACGTGATAGCAATATACGACCAAAAAATTAAAATTTTTGCGGTCGTATAAAAAAGGCAACAGTAGTATAGTGCTGGGTTTACGTCACCAAGAAGGCAAGTTATCGACAAAAAAGGCAACAGTAGTATAGTGCTGGGTTAATGTCACCAAGAAGGCAAGTTATCGACAAAAAAAAGGTAACAGTAGTATAGTGCTGGGTTAACGTCACCAAGAAGGCAAGTTATCGACAAAAAATACAGGAAGACAATTATAAACCAGCATATTCAACAATGCAGAAGTGTCAACTGAGTATGTCTCGATTATTATTTAAAACGTAACAAAATCATTAGTAATGATGATCTATAAGTTTGTCTGAGAATCGTTGTCTCTTTTAAAAATCAGGTTTCCCTATATCTAAATCAGTGATTACAACATGTAAGGCAATTGGGGAAAGGCAGTGAAAGAGTCTGAAAAAAATAATGTATGTTCAATGTATTTGACATTTATTAAAAAGTCTTGGAAGTTTAATTATCAAAAAACTAGAAAAATATTTCTGAAGTGTGCGTTTGATTTTTTACTTTTTCCAGTTTTGATTATGATCCCCTTTTCCTCTTAGTTTGTTTTTGAGCATATGTACACATCTGCTTTTAAATCATATTTTGCAACTTATGATGATGGAATAAATTATTCACTGCATTTTTTGAATGGTACATGAAGGAGTCATAGTCAATAGAATAAAAAAAAAAAATACCTTAGGGATATTCAAACACATACCTGGAAAACGTACTGACTATGCCATGGCGACAAACCAGAATACGACAACAACAAAAAACAACGGTAGCAAACTAAAGAAGTAAAAAAAAAAAACAAAAATACGAAACTCCAAGTAATATTAAAAATGGAAAGTCTCTATCAAATAGCAAAATAAAAAGCTCTTTAAACCTAATATTACTTAAAACACTAATGATCGAATAGCAAGCCCCCCATAAAATAGTGATGTGCTTTGGAGGCATCCTTCCTTTTAGTCATATGAAAACAAACCTGACGATATGTTAAATTCGGTATGTCATACTCTAAGAAAAACCAGAACCACGGGATTGGGCTTTCGACACTTGGAGCATATCCGTCATCATACATGTATATTTAAGGTGTATTTTATAACAATTGACCAACATTCGATGTTATCAAAATGTTCGAACGGATGATTTCAACTTCACCACCTTAATCTCGTTGATTAGGATTTCATAGAAAAATAAAAAACAAGAATGTGTCCAAAGTACACGGATGCCCCACTCCCACTATCATTTTCCATGTTCAATGGACCGTGAAATTGGATAAAAAATATAATTAGGCTTTACATTAGAAAGATAATATCAAAGGGAACATTTGTACTAAGTTTCAAGTTGATTGGACTTCAACTTCATCAAAAACTACCTTGACCAAAAACTTTAACCTGAAACATGCACTTTCATTTTCTATGTTCAGTGGACCGTGAAATTGGGGTCAAAAGTTTAATTTGGCTTTAAAATTAGAAAGATCATATCATAAGGAACATGTGTATTAAGTTTCAAGTTGATTGGACTTCAACTTCATCAAAAACTACCTTGACCAAAAACTTTAACCTGAAACATGCACTTTCATTTTCTATGTTCAGTGGACCGTGAAATTGGGGTCAAAAGTTTAATTTGGCTTTAAAATTAGAAAGATCATATCATAAGGAACATGTGTACTAAGTTTCAAGTTGATTGGACTTCAACTTCATCAAAAACTACCTTGACCAAAAACTTTAACCTGAAGCGGAACAGACGGACGAACGAACAGACGAACGAACGAACAGACGGACGGACGAACGAACGAACGGACGCACAGACCAGAAAACATAATGCCCCTCTACTATCGTAGGTGGGGCATAAAAATATAATCTTAACAGTTCTGAGGTAGTATCAAACTGTTTCTTATTTTGGGCACTTTATTTCTAGCTGTTCGATGTGAGCCAAGTACTTTGACCTATAATAATTTTCTTTTTACACATTGTTACAAAATGCTCAATGTTATAACTGTTGATAACAATGGATTTTTGTCACATCTGCAACATACAGAATAAAACAAAGTCTGGCGAAGTATTTTAATTCCACTTTCAGATATATGATAATGTCCTGTCATTCAGTAGCCCACATTCTATTATATACATTTAATTCATTTAACCCAGCGAAACTGAGAGTAAGGATACTGTATACATTTTTTATCGTTATCTTGTTATCGTTATCAATACTGATTGACTACCCCGAAATAGAATGTACAATAAATAGGAGAATTTGGCCTGAAAAATATCCATTTTAAATTTCTAAGTGACTTCATAATTCTATCCATCGTATACATTTTCATATCTCAATTGATACGTTACGTTCGTGTTTGTTCAAAATTTACGGACTACATTAACGTGTTTGTGATCCTTATACAAAACTGAACCCATGGCGGGTAGGTAAAATGACTAAATTGGCACTTATTAAGTTGTACGAGCTTGCTGGTGCGACTGGGGCCTGTTTCATACAAACAAGACTTATCATTGACATTTCATTCAGGTAGTTTCAAGGTCAAATCTATAATTATCTAAGGGAGCACAGAAAATAAAATAAAACCCCAAAAATCAATAACTGTTTTAACTTGTATTAGTATGATTACGACATTCATATTACGATAAAATGCCGTAAACGTAGTAGTGTCTGTTGCCAGAAACATGATATGTTTGTCATAAAGTTGGTAAATAAGTGTTGTATCACATGCCATTACCATCTTGTTTCATTTGTATACCTTGTGTGTTATTTAAAAAAGAAAAAGGCTTAAATTCTAAAAAATATTTTATTCCTTCAGAGATATGTACATTTTGACATCATAACTAGTGATACAATGATTAAATATAAATGATAGTGACAATCAAAAATAAAGATGAATAATCTACCAACGTTTTCATCTAATTAATTATCAAAGTTTAAGTTTTTAAAATCAACTTGAACTTCTAATATAACTTTAATGTGATCATAAACATTATCTTTTCCATATTTTACATTTTTATGCATGAGATAAAAGTGCTGATCTAAACGTTTTCAGTAGTATTTTAGGCACTCTTACCACTTTTTATGATCAGAGGGTAAAAATCCTAAACACAGAATATTTTGCCAGTATATGATAATATTTTCAACTCGTGTATTTACATTTATGTGTGCAACGGCACTATAGTTTCGACTGTGATACTTATAAGAACTACCTTATTAAAAAAAGAACTCAATATACATTCGACGAATATATAATACACAGGTACCCCACTGCAGGTTCATGTAAGTATGGTAAATGTATTTTTAAACTTAAATGGAAGACACAATTACATGACATAGTGACGTTAACATGATAAATTTTTTCAGTATAACGTTAATTACTCCGTTTGTATCACTATAAATTATTTTGTTTATTTTTCATAACAATACAGTTGGCACAAAACCATTATGTTTTTTTATTTAATTCTTATAAAGACTAGTTTCAATGTTCATGACGTCATTTAAATTACCTTTCAACTGCATTATAGTATCTTTCCGTTTCAATGCAAACTTTCTTATTTTGTACCATTTCTTTCTCTTTCTAATACTGTTACAATAATACTGCACAATTCTTTTAATCATAAGTTTTAAATGACAAAATAGATGAATAAAATACATAATCAGTACATTATTGCAATTAAGATGACGATTTATAATAAAAGATCACACAATGAAAATATATACAAATGTTAATGTACCATACTTATATGACAAATCATGTGATGTTCATGACAATTGTTTGTTCTCATCAACATTTGTATCTACAAACGGCATACAAAGATGTGAACATATTTATCATGAACATGTATTTATGGACGGATGATATTGCTCTGGACATGTTATATCAAAGATCTTTTGTTTACATCACATATATTATATTTTAGAAAGGAGGTAAAACCAATAATATGCGTGGTATATTTGAATAACGTTAAGGTATTGTCTTAGAATATCATAATTTGGAGAAAGTGTAATCTATAAATGGAAAGGTACATTTGAAGTAAGTTGTAGTTCTAATTTAGAATGAATAGTGTATTTTTTTAATTTCTTAATACCTATATACAAATGAAATTGATTCCTTATGTTTGAATAAAATAAAATTCAATAGTGAAAGTAGAAAATAAATAAGCATTGTCAACATGGTAAAAAGCGGGAAGATAATACATATCAAACTTTCATATAAGGATTTATGCTGTTGATAATGCTGGAAATATATTAGAATTTCTCCTGAATATCTACGTCTTGTCAGTTGTGTTGTCGCAGAAAACATGTTTCAAACCTTTAAACTCCCCTCCCCCTAATAAAAAGACTAATTTAAAAGAAATACCCTTATTGTGAAAAAATTAATCAATAAAGTCGGAATACACAATGAAATCATTAATTTGGTGTTGTCCTTTCTCATCAAAAATTTAACGCTATTTTTTTTAGTATGTAACAAAAGATCATTTTTGTAAGAATAATTGATTAAAAGCAATTATAGTTTCATCCATTCAAATAGCATGACACACAAACATTTAAAACAAACATGGATATATATATACAAATGGCACATAACCTTTATTGATTTCACATTGTTAAAGGTCAAATCAACAATATGGTAAATATTCAAAATATACACATCATATTGCATAACTTAACATTAAGACTTAAGATCAATATTCAATAGAACACATTTAAAAGTTTTATTATTGCAAGAGACATGAATGCAAAATTAAACTAATTATGAAATGAATTGGTCAACTTGATCTGAACAGCTTTACTGTAGTAATTCTCTTGCAGCCAATTAAGATCTGTCCATACTATGTTCAGACTGTTCAATATTCTTTTTTTTAACCTAAAAAATACCAACTACTGATTTGTTTTGAACAGAGCATAACAATAATGGATTGACTGCAAGGAAAATGTGTTAAAAGTACTTTGTTTAAAACAGGAAAAATGGTTGTAAAATATATTAAACTCTAAGCCGTACTTCATATGTTAGTTTTCAGATGATGTTATGGTCGAAATGGCAGTTTAAGACTAAACTTCTTCTACGAAGATTAAATTGGTAGTTACATTTTATGTTATTGTCCATAACTTCGATTGTTTGAAACATGAGCCACATTCCGGATTTGCCTAGTAAAATGCGATACATTTTTTCCTCATCAGTATAACTTTATCTTTGGTTTGATCAGACTTTTGACAACACTCACAAAAGCTAAATATGTCCTACATTGGAACATGCAGTTTATTCGTAAAGCATATTTTATTTACATATCACAAAGGCACTTTTTTCAAAACTAACGTTAAATATTATAATCATTTAGAAGTATAATGCGAAACGCATTTCTTCTCACACAATAAAAGTTATACATAGCATTAGTTTTCATCGCGACATAAATACAAAGAAAAATCATTTTTATGTAGATAGATTTTTGACATGCTCACTAGACATTAAAAAACAAGATACCCTGCTGATTAGTATGTTTATCGTCTTGATAAATCTTAAAGAAATTTAGAGTGATTATTTTTTTTATCAATAAAAATTATCACTCAACAGTGTTTGATTGACGATGTGAAGACTTAACTAGGTTAAATTCTAAAATTAACACACACCACGTAAGTTGTCGCCTTTAAAGCACAATACCAGTTAAAATACTGATTGATTTATATCAACCATCGAAACTGCTATTTATAATACCTAACATTAAAATATGTCTCCTGATTTAGTACATTCACCTGTTAGTCATCGTTTCAGAATCTATATCATTGTTTTTTCACAAGTATAAAGTAACGTCACATAATTAGCTGTATAGCTATTGCTGAGGACACTTCAAATGAATCATGTCTTGGTGTACGTTTTCTTCCAAAACGTATTAGATTCTGAAACATTGTATCTATCACGCATAATATTCTTTTGAACCCCCATAGTTATTACTAAGCATTGGTGCTGTCTGTATAATTCCATTATCTGTTATTTCTAAACTGCTTTTTCTGTTAGTTGGTTTTGTAGATCCATAACAAGTCAAAGCAAACCGGAACTCTTCGGACATCTCAGAACACAATGTTTGCTGAAACAAAATTATGAACGTTGTAGCATCTCTAGTGTTATAAACAAGCCATGACTTTAGGTCTGACGTTATTGCAACAAAGCTTGAAATACTAATAGATTAATCAATTAATTGTATGCATGGCTCTCGTGTCTGAATATATATGATATCATGTGAAGTCCATTAAATGATTTTGTCATTTTCTGCAGTACTTCTCCGACCCTTGCGCTTATAATTTGTGTCGCTAATTTCGTCTACAAAATAATCATTCGTCAGCTCTTATCAAAATAGTATATTGGCCAAGAACAGTAGAAGGTTGAAGAGTATGGTTGAGGACCAGAAATTCAAGTGCCATCGTTTTCTTGATTTGTGATGTATTCACAGTTAAATGAAGAAACATATATATTTACCTTATCTTCTTTTGCATTTTTCCTGGCTTTCCATACAAATTCACACATTGATATGAAAAACCCTCCGATTACTCCTCCAGCTAACACAACAAATACACCTCCGACATTTTTAATTGACAATGCTTTAGTTGTACTCTTTTTAACCTCTGCACAAACTCCACCTTGAACGCGCTCTTTTTTCCACCACTTGACCTTAAGTTCAGCTATCTTCTGCTGTTCTTGCAAATTTAAAATTTCATCAGAAAGAGCGTCTCGATATGGCGAACCTATAACATAAATGAAAGCTGCATCCTGTGGACAAACAAAACAAGACAAAAACTATCGTTATTCAATGAAAATAACTAATGAATTCAAACTCAAAGAAGAGAAAGGACAAGGAAGATGGATGAACAAAATCATCTTTTATACAAGTCATACTCCTAGCCAAGAACTTTGTTCAAACGCACAAAACAATAAGCCAATATTAAATATTATTTGAAAGACAAGAGTCTCAAGCAAGAAATGATATATTATTTATTGTAACTATGCGATATCAACAGTTCCAACAAAGCCCGAGCAACAAAGACTGTCGCCGTACAGTTCAATGCATTTTGTTTGTTAATTGAATGGAGTCATGTTTTGTTAGTAAACATTTTTTACATTTACATGTACATGGATTTCGATCTTTTATACGTGTGAAATTGTCTGATTCACATTTGTCCTAGCTAATGAAAATGACAATAAAAATAGAGAATCGCCAAAGGATGAAAATCCACTGCTTAGCTAGGAAGTTTGTCACGTTTTGTTTTTTATCCTGGAAATAATAAGTTCTGCAAACAACTGTCATGTTTTATAGTAAAGGTAGGAAGAAATTCTAAAACAGTCATCAGCGTTGTTCGAATGAAACTATAAATGTGAAAATTAAAATCACAAAAATAGCGAAAACCGAGGAAATTCAAAACGGACAGTCCCTTATCAATACTTTTAATATTAATACTGCGAATGTGTATTATAATAGAAAATATAATTTCATATAAGTATGACTTACCTACGGGCAAGCCAATCCCATATCCTTTTGAATCAAGCAGACCACCAATCTGCATTAATTCACATTTTCTGGCAATCACGTATTCAATATAAGTAGATTCAGCAAAATATGCATAATTGCCATTTTCAACTTTTCCCATTCCTTCAACATTACTACCAACAAAGTTATTTGGATCACTATCCATTACCGTCCACATTTGTTGAAAAGTTGGAAAGACTGAGCCCTGTATAATAATAACAAAGCAAATTCTTGATTCAGAATAAACTCATCAGAGATACCAAGATCAAAATTATATATTTACGCCAGACGCGCGTTTCGTCTAAAAAAGACTCTTCAGTGACGCTCGAATCAAAAAATGTTTAAAAGGCCAAATAGAGTACAAAGTTGAAGAGCATTTTATTGTGTGCATTTATTATTGCGATTTTGACCTTTTGGATTAAAATGGACTAAAATCCCGTCCTTGCATTGCCTATCATGATTTTCTTCATAGAGGGTTGCTGCTCACAAGGAAGCTACTAAACCAAGAGTTCCAAATGGTGAAGTTGAAATCATCCCGGCCTTCGTAAATTTTACGGACGCCATCACTAGTTGGTTGACCGTTATTGAATAACCGTTTCACAAATGATATCAAATATGTTTCTTACGTCGTAACTACAATCCCCTTCCCTTTCATGAATGTGACCTACCGAATTAGACTATTTACCGGATTTGTTATCACATAAGCAACACGACGGGTGCCACATGTGGAGTAGGATCTGCTTACCCTTCCGGAGCACCTGAGATAACCACTAGTTTTTGGTGTGGTTCGTGTTGTTTTTTCTTTAGTTTTCTATGTTGTGTAATGTGTACTATTGTTTGTCTGTTTGTCTTTTTAATTTGTAGCCATGGCGTTGTCGGTTTGTTTTCGATTTATGAGTTTGGCTGTCCCTTTGGTATCTTTCGTCCCTCTTTTTAGCAATTTAAGACAAAATCATGTTTAATTCATATTAAAAAATCAAAGTAAAAGTTATAATATTATTGCGATCATAACACTGTAGGATTTTTTTGCAATAATAAAAACAACGCAATAATTCAGTTATAAAAGGTGATAAATGAGTAAAACATTTCCTTCGATTTTCTGGTATTTTTATTATGGAATATACAAGTAGCGTTTGAAACATATTTATTCAAAACAAATTATTCAGACAGATTTTGACTGTCTGTCAGCTGAAAGAATATTTCTTTCTAACTACTGTCATGAAATTATCCCAATCCCTTGTCTAACAAAATAAACGTGATAAACACATGACCGGTTTTCAAAAAAATATCTTTGAAGTGTAAAATGGATTACTGTAGTGGTATCTTTTATGAATTTGATAATTAGTTTTGACGTTTATCATAACCCTCAAAAATACCGAACATTATTTTTAACAAGTAGATAACTAAAAAAACAGATGCTCTGCAGGGCGCAGCTAGATACGAACGCAGAGGTCGAACCAGAAACAGTTGGGGCAAGTATGGACACAAAATTTAATCTTGATACAGCTCTGAATTTAGATTGTGATTAAATAGTTGACACAGAATAGGTTTCTGACACAGAATGAATGTGGTATAAGAACTTAAAAATTTAATTTACCTATTATAGTCCATTATTCAAAATCTAAATACATGGTTAAATTCAGCATATCAAAGAACCCCAAGAATTCAGATTTTGATGAAAACAAATAAAGTTCAATTTTTGAACCTTAATAAAAATTATAATATTAATTCTTTATTTAAAGAGGGTTACACAGTTAGCTTTAAAACTAATTTTCCCTGAGGCCCTCAATGAAATATAACAAACAATTACAAAATATCAAACAAACACACATACATGAAAAATGAAACTCAATGTGAACTAATTTGATAAAGGGGCCCAAATATCAAAAATCTAAATACATTGTTTATAGATTCGGCATATCAAAGAACCCTTTATATTAATTTTTTGTTGAAATCAAACAAAATTTAATTTTGGACCCCGATTTGGACCAACTTGAAAACTGGGCCCATAGTCAAAAGTATAAGTACATGTTTAGATTCAGCATATCAAAGAACCCCAAGATTTCAATTAAAATGTTAAAATCTAACTATTAAAGTTTAATTTTGGACTCTTTGGAACATAATGTAGACCAATTTGAAAACTGGACTAACCAGATGCTCCGCAGGGCGCAGCTTTATACGACCGCAGAGGTTGAACCCTGAACGGTTGGGGCAAGTATGGACACAACATTCAAGCTGGATTCAGCTCTAAATTTGGATTGTGATTAAATAGTTGACACAGCATAGGTTTCTGACACAGAATGAATGTGGTCTAATGAACTTAAAATTTTTGTTTTGCCTTTGAGCAATTCACTATGCTGTTGAATATTAATCCTCTCAAAAAAATGTTTGAAGAAATTTTCTTTTTATTTATGAAATCTGAAATGAGAAAGATTGAATCCCCCCCCTCCCATTTTTTTTCACATCCCCCATTCCTTTATTCCAAAACCAATCTCAATTCAAATTTCTAATGGAGTTTGCAACAATAACTACTCATTTAAATACATCATAAAATATTAAAATGTAAAAAAGTGCCTGTTATCACTGAATGGGCCCATAATAAAAAAATCTAAGTACATGTTTAGATTCAGCATATCAAAGAAGCCGAAAAATTCAATTTTTGTTAAAATCAAACTAAGTTTAATTTTGGACCCTTTGGACTTTAATGTAGACCAATTTGAAAACTGGACTAACCAGATGCTCCGCAGGGCGAAGCTTTATACGACCGCAGAGGTTGAACCCTGAACGGTTGGGGCAAGTATGGACACAACATTCAAGCTGGATTCAGCTCTAAATTTGGATTGTGATTAAATAGTTGACACAGCATAGGTTTCTGACACAGAATGAATGTGGTCTAATGAACTTAAAATTTTTGTTTTGCCTTTGAGCAATTCACTATGCTGTTGAATATTAATCCTCTCAAAAAAATGTCTGAAGAAATTTTCTTTTTATTTATGAAATCTGAAATGAGAAAGATTGAATCCCCCCCTCCCATTTTTTTCACATCCCCCATTCCTTTATTCCAAAACCAATCTCAATTCAAATTTCTAATGGAGTTTGCAACAATAACTACTCATTTAAATACATCATAAAATATTAAAATGTAAAAAAGTGCCTGTTATCACTGAATGGGCCCATAATAAAAAAAATCTAAGTACATGTTTAGATTCAGCATATCAAAGAAGCCGAAAAATTCAATTTTTGTTAAAATCAAACTAAGTTTAATTTTGGACCCTTTGGACTTTAATGTAGACCAATTTGAAAACAGGACCAAAAATTAAGAATCTACATACACAGTTAGAGTCGGCATATCAAAGAACCCCAATTATTCAATTTTTGATGAAATCAAACAAAGTTTAATTTTGGACCCCGATTTGGACCAATTTATTGTGCGAAAACCAAGAATAATGCTTATTTGAGCCCTTTTTTGGCCCCTAATTCCTGTACTGTTGGAACCAAAACTCCCAAAATCAATCCCAACCTTTCTTTTGTTGTCATAAACCTTGTGTCAAAATTTCATAGATTTCTATTTACTTTAACTAAAGTTATAGTGCGAAAACCAAGAAAATGCTTTTTTGGGCCCTTTTTGGCCCCTAATTCCTAAACTGTTTGGATCAAAACTCCAAAAATCAATCCCAACTTTCCTTTTGTGGTCATAAACCTTGTGTTTAAATTTCATAGATTTCTATTTATTCATACTAAAGTTATTATCCGGAAATCATCCGTCTTCGGACGACGCTAACGACGACGACGACGCAGACGAACAACACATTTTTTTATTTTTGCGGTCGTATGAAAACAGAGTGTTGGTATTAACAAATTATCTTTACTTTTTGTTATTATCTTTATATATTCTAACCAAAATATTTTGAGGAAGAGAAAATAAAAATCACAAAAATTCTGAACTCCAAAGAAAATTCAAAAAGGACTAATCAAATAGCAAAATCAAAAGCTAAAACACATCAAACAAATGAATAACAACTATCATATTCCTGACTGTGTACAGGCATTTTCTTATGTGGAAATTGTGAATTAAACAAGGTTTTAAAGCTACCTTAACTTCTCACTTGAATGAATCCCAATCTCATCAGATTCCAATATATTGAAAACGATGTGAAAAACATTGATTAGTGGCATTTTTATTTATAATGACTATATCAAGTGAGCCCGCTTGGGCGAGCTGATATTCGAGCTGATGAAGTCAGTTTAAAAAATAAAATGCCATTAGTCTGTTTATCGGCAAGATGATATAAGTGTATTTTTGTTGTTGTTGAGTATGAGAAGTAAGATTTAAGTTTGTACAAGACTTTTACGCGTCAAAAACGTTGGGATAGTTGTTCGGTTATACTGTGGATTCATTAATATTCGTTGGATACTAATTTTCGTGGATTTCGTGGGTACAGGGGAACCACGAATTTAAATGTTCAACGAAATACATATTTTCTAAGGGAATTAATGCAAACTTTGTCAAAACCACGAATTTATATATCCACGATTATGCAAGTTTTCCTCAATCCACGAAAATTGGTACCCACGAAAATAAATGAATCCACAGTATATGAATGAAGTCGTGTGCATTTCATTAATTAGAAGATGCAGATGGACTAATTTTATGCATTTGACATCGCTGTACTGATACATGACGTCATTGCCAAAATTTTCGAGTATATAATCCTGTCCATGATATATCTGCAAAATATTAGGCAGCAAAATCAGATTGAAATTATAATGCAACATCGTAACGTTCATTTTGATTCAATGATGCAATGAAAACATACGTGCAAGCATAGACGACGTTTGATAGATTTTAAGTGTATGATTTGACATTGTTTTCTGTAAGTTTCATGAGAATGGATATGATAATATTGTATTTTAAGCTCCGAAGGCATAAATTGTTGATTTGATAGTCGCAAATACCTGTTTACTGGCTACGCTAACGCGTCACAAGAAAACTCAAATTGCGAACATCAAATCACCTATTGATACTGTCGGAGCTTAAAATTACAGTTATCTCCTAAATGGACAAATTGCGGACAAACCATGATATCTATTTTAAAGAAATATATATATATATATGCAAATCAAATGCTCATACCGAAAAGAACTTTGCTGTGCTACCAGTTTTTTGAGTACCATATTTTATAACACTTTGCTTTGCCAAATCCTCAGCTCCCTCTATTGGTGATACCATTCTTTCGACTGTTAAGAAAGCAGCTAAATTGGCAGTGTAAGACGATATTATTATAAGGGTAAAAAACCACCAGCAACATGCCACCAATCTTGTTGAAATTGCTCTAGGTGCTACCTCAGATCCTGCAAACAGTGAATTATTTGCTTAATATTCATTTGGCAAAGATAATTTATAAACAATCATTAAAATAGAGACATGTCTTGATAGGATTTGGTAAAGTTCACATTGCACGTTTTGTATGTCTCTCAGAAAATACAATTTAAATATATGGCCTATTTTGGGTCATAAACGGCTAGACAAAGATTCGATGGTCTGGCAAATTTGGCATGCAATGCAGGATATCAGTAATTTTCCAGGGCACCTACTAGAAAAATAGGATTATCTTTTTTTTCTATGATAATGTTATTTCCTTGTTTGTCCTTCCAGCTAGTTTATTTTGAATTGATTTAACCCTCCTTCAACAGGATGGATAAACTATGACAAACACCGGCAAGGACATATATGTCTATGTTTTAATTTATGCAAGCTTCTCATCATTGCTGTATCTCTTTCAAATAATAAATAACAAAACGTGAATTGTATATATAATGTTGGCAACATATTTCGTTAATTTATTAGCACATTATATTGATTTTTTTCTAAATTTAATCATACAATTCTAAATTTGGAATATTTTAAATTTGAATCTGAATGAATACCTTGTTGCATGAGAGCTCCTATTGAAAACCAAAGACTATTTAAGATTGAAAACTGGTTTTCGACAACGTCTGTTTCTGGATTGCAAGGATGTGGGTTGCACCATTCGTATGGCGTAAACCTGGCTATCACAAACAACATAAAACTAACACACATAAATGCCGCCAATAAATAAATCCACACATCTGTTGATAAAGGGTCTAAAAACGAAAAGAGTTTTGGAGGTGCCGGTTCCGGTTTCTTGAAGAGGATAGATATTCCTAGATTAATGAATGGCTTTGTGAAATCAATGTATTTTTCTCTATCGTATGTAATTGTCATTCCAGCAACTGCAAGATCTGCTTTCTGAAATAGAAATAAAAATGTATGATTCGTTTACAGAACCTAAATTAGATAGAGGTTCTAGTATTTTACATTAAAGGTTTTAAATGCTTTAGTCATTAATTTTTTTTTTTTGAACAAAGTTAAAATCCTTGTTTTGAATTTCAATAAAATAATACATGTATTTCAAAACTAAATCTTAAAGGGGCACTAGCTGACAAATTCATGTTCAGAGATTCTAATCAAATTCTCATATTTGATTTATAACAATGTAAAACATTTATCCAAACGATTAAAAGTCTAAATAAAACAATAAACAAGGCACAGGCATGAAAATACGTAGCTTCGTTTCGTGTGTATTTGAGTCTAGACGCCATCTAATTATTTATCGAGTTGACCTCTATAGTCATCCGATGACCATATAAGCGATGTAAACATAAATATAAATATAAATAGATTGAGCAAACACGTGCTGTTGAATTATTCTAGGTCTATTTAATTTCATATTACAGAGAAAAAATAAATGTTTATCATCTTTTTTACCTGTTTTAGAATGTTTATTTGTGGATTGAATCAGTCAATCAAATGATTAACCTTTGTTTTACTTTCAATGTTGAAATTCTCTTCCTTTAAATAACTTTACACATACAATTCACATGTTATCCGTCTCAAGCTAAGGGGTTACATTAAAGTTAAAAAAAACCAATACGGATTCAATGAGGTCGAATTATTCACTTACAAGTGAATAATTCATAATCAATGTTTTTTAGCTTATTTTGACAAAATTGATTTTATTGGCTACTAAAAAGGAATTATATGTTCACTATTTGTATTTCATTACTGATTGAGCCAAAAAAAAAATATATTAGGTTTTTCTTATATCTCGTAGCTAGTGCCCCTTTAAATGAATATTATTTCATGAAAACACTTTTACAGTTATATTAGAATGAGGAATGGAAACGGTGTATTTGTCAAAGAGACAACATTTGGACTATTGAGCAGAATGTCCACCGAGTCGACAACGCAGCGAAGAAATGCCGCACTCGGGAATGTTTGTCAGCTGCTCCCTAAACAATAGTGTAAACTAGTCCATCGAAAATGAGTCACACTACAATTGTAACATCGAAACATGCAAACGAACCATTTCATTTTTAAAAAGTCGACAAAACCAACAAGACTAGAGATTCCTGACTTGGGACGGGCGTAAAAATGCGTCGTGTTTTGTGAGATCTCAACACTCCTTATACATCTGGTAAATGTAGAATAAACACACACATATTAGTATACTAACCCCTTCTACAAGTTCTTTCATCATACCATCACACTTAATTTTCTTAGTCTGACTGTCCTCCTTACAACTACCATAACCATCAGCAGCTTCAATTGTGTAGTTGAATTTTAATTTTTTCTTCAACAATTCAAGAACGTCTATTACAAATCCCTCAAATTTGGGAGCACCTGGTTTTGCCTCTCCTTCAGGACGCATTACGTATGGTGGATCCTAAAAAGTAGACACATATTAATTCAAAATCAAACATCCTGCATCTATTTTCTTAGATTCCTCGATATG